>NW_009624775.1:47896-48118 GCF_000690535.1 Cariama cristata | reverse complement strand
GAAAATGAACTCTACTCCAGCCAAAACCAACACATCTTCCACCCATTATTCCACACCATTTACGCCATGCTCAGGTACCACGCTACCCAATACAACTTCATTAACCACCACCACCCTTTCCATCCTTTGATATAATATGTCTATTATAGCTTTCCCTTAGTCTATGGACCACCCCTGTGAAATGTCTGTAGAATGACCATAAATGTCCACAGATGTCCACAC
>NW_009624775.1:42227-47547 GCF_000690535.1 Cariama cristata | reverse complement strand
ACAGACTGCAGGACCTGAGGGGTGTACCGGCTCCAAGTGGAGTCTTATCTATGAGCCACAATCTCTTCAGAGGTATACCTGCGGTGGCATAGACTTATCCACAGCCGCAGTCACTTTGAGGTGCATGTGTTCCAGCACGGCCTTATCCATGGGCCACAATGCCTTCAGAGATAGACCTGCTCCAGCATGGCCTTACCCACAGCCGCAGTCCCTTCAGAGGTAAACCTGCTCCATGGCCTTACCCATGGCTGCAGTCTCTCCAAGGGTGTACCTGCTCCGTCATGGGCTTATCCATGGTCACACCCTTTGAAGTGCTCCAGCATGATCTCACGCACACAGACTGATGCTTCAAGGTGTACTTGCCGCAGCATGGACTTATCCACAGCCACAGATACTTTGAGGTGCACCATGGACTTATCCTTGGGTCACAATCCTTTCAGAGGTATACTGGCCGTGGCACAGACACAACCATGGCCACAGACGCTTCAAGATGTACCTGTTCTGGCCTGGGCTCATCCATGGCCACAGACTTCGCGTGTCCTACTCCCATGTGGACTTGACCACAGGTCACAGTCCCTTTGACTCGAGTTCACACTGGAGTTCCAACCTGCCCAGTACAGCAGCACAGAACCGGCAGCGATGCCCTGGCCATCTGCCAGCCCTGGCGCATCAGCATTGCTGTTACCAAAACGTTCCCAGGCACAGCAGAGTACGGTGATCAGCACTACAGCAAGCAACGAAAGCAAAAAGCAGCCACTAACGAGCACTGGGCTCTGATACACAGCAAGGCAAGCAAGCCCCACGGCAAGCACAGGAACCTGCCAATTAATAGCTAGACAACAATAACAGCTATAAATTCGATCTAGCACATTCCAATCAAACTTGTCATTATCTTGAGCCCTTCGAGCCCCACAGTGGGCACCAAAAAGAATTGTCGTGGTTTAACCCCAGCCGGCAACTCAGCCCCACGCAGCCGCTCGCTCACTGCCCCCATGGTGGGATGGGGAAAAGAATCAGAATGGGAAAAGTGAGAAAACTCGTTGGTTGAGATACAGTTTAATAGGTAAAGCAAAAGCCACGCACACAGGCAAAGCAAAACAAGGAATTCATTCCCTGCTTCCCATGGGCAGGCAGGTGTTCAGCCTTCTCCAGGACAGCCGGGCTCCATCACGTGTAACAGTGACTTGGGAAGACAAACGCCATCACTCCCAACGTCCCCCCCAGAGATCCACACAAAAGAGCAGAAGCGATTTGTGCAGATCGCTCTGGTTACGTGTACCAAAGGTCCCTCTTGTCCCGGAGATCAGACATGCTTGCGCATTATCAAGGTACAACAAGTTACTTCATGCTGCACCGTTCCTGACATCTGGCTCTGTGCTCTCCTACCCATTGACAAATATAAGATGATTTGAAATGTGTCAGCCCACGGTGAGAGCTGGGGAAACTGAGGTAAAAAGAGCAGGAGCACATGGATGGAGGACACACAAATGGAGCATGCCGGGATGTACCTGACAGTCATTGCATCCTATGTCTAAGCACAGGTTCAGCCAGTGACCAACAGAAGACTAAACATTTATAAGCTGTTAATGACATCATCAATAAACTGCAGCCTCACTGCAGACTTCCCGGGTTTACACTGTGACTTATTAACCCTTTGGGACTTAATTAGTAGGTTGCCCTCTTCTTCATAAACCAAATATCCCCTCACTTCAAAACCTTTGCCACATATGTCCTTACTCTTTCAGGAACCCGGTGAATATGTCTTCACTATCTTCTGGCAGTTTGCTTGAACGCCACGCATAGACTGTTGCCATTCTGCGTTCTTTTCCTCATTACCCGCAGTTCATCACTTGGTGCTGATTTATCTGCCAACACCCCAAGCAACTTCACCTCTTTCGGTGTTTTGCAATGCTTTCCTGCTGGGCACAGAAACCTGCCTACAAAGGTGTGTTGCTTCTAGGCAAACCTTTTCCCTGGTACGTGCCGCTCTTTGGCATCCAGCCTTGCCCATCACTCCGCAGGTCGGGGATGCCGAGACACGGCTCTCCCCAGGCTTCTGTCTTCTGTAGCAGCAGGGAGGGTTTACGGTTCGCTCAACCCACGGAGGAGGGCAGGCAAATTGCTCACAGCATTTCCTTGCCATCTGGGTGTATCCCTTTCCCGTGGCTTTTGTGAGCAAGCTGTAACTAGAAAAGATTTCCAGCACCACTGCACCAGATCTCTGCCTCTGCCAAAATCAGCTGTATCTGCTCTCACTATTGTTCTCAACCACATCGTTTACCCAGAGGTTTGTTTTCGTCCATCAGCTCTTTGTGCTGCTGGTTGCCATAGGTTTTGAACTGGTGACAGATGACAAACATGACAAAAGTCCGCAAAAAAAATGGGAACATCTTAAATCACATGGTCAGCTTTTTGCCACTATAACATTCCAGGGTTGGGAGTGCATCATGGCTTTGACCTCGATTATATTGATGATAATCCATCTGCACCAACACTATGCATGTATATATATATACACACACACATATATATGCATGTGCCAAAAAAGAGACACTTTTTTCTTTACATGGCCTTTTAGTGCCACAGGAATATGGGATGGAAAGGGACTATTTCTGTTCACTAAGTTGGCATGTCTCTTCGTTTTATCCCTTTTATAGTCTCCTCTATTTACTCTTTTTTTTTTTTGTCTCCCATGAGTTTCCAGCCTTTTTGGGAGGCTTTTCCAGACTATGGAGTTTCTCATGGTCACTGATTTCCTGCCTAAATTTATTCATGGCTATTTTATCTCACTTTGCTCTTGTGCCAATGCTGCCCTTTGATTGGAGCAACTCTTTCCTCTCTCTCATATTTAATCCCCTGATATATTTCCTGCATATTCCCCCCCATTTCCCTTTTAGCGGAGTAACCAAGCCACGTTTTCCCAGCAAGGATTCAGCGGTACAGAGCACAATGGCACAAACACTTTCCTCTCTCCACTGGAAACACCTTGCCTGAGACATCCCAGAATTGCATTTGCTGTCATACGTGTGCATCACATCAGCACCACGGCTCTTCTCTCCGTCAGGCACCAACTGAGTTTCTTTTCCCTGTGCATCCCAACACAAAACCCATTGCTGCCTCACCATCCTTGACTTTGCCTCCTTTTCTGGCCAGAAGCCCCCATACCTGTGACCCAGGTCTCAGAGTCCTGTACCACATTTCTAGTATCTTTGGACATCCTCCATCATCTTCCTTCAGGTCATGACTGGACCATCACGTCCGGACTCTGGCCTTTGCTCAGCTGTAATCCTGTCTCTCAATGCTGAGCGTATCGTACAAAGTCAAGACTCAGCCCCAACTTTTTACCTGATCCTGTGGCTCAGTATTTCCCTGTGCCATGTCTATGCCTCCACTCACACTTTTTCTTGCCCGGCTCAAGAAAAGAAGTCTTGGTAGCAGTAACAGGGTTGTCCTTCTAACTCAGATATGCTGGATCTCACTTCATTTGGTTCATGTGAACCTTAGACATAACGATTTTCCCCATCTCCCTACACCTGGATGAAGCAATTAGTAATTACAGGTTGTGGCATTACTCATGCATAGCCTCTGGCATGTCTCCTGAGACTTTAAGGTGATACATCGTAGGGAGTGCACAGCACATCTGACTTTTGTTCCCAGACACTCGTGTTGCGCTTTTCCCCCCTTGTTCCCTCCGCAAGGGCCATTCACACAGTTTCACAGCACAGACACTTTGGGATGCCCATTGGCAATGATGCAGTGAGAGCTTCAGGAGATAACGTCTCGAGAGACAGCAATCACTAAAAACGACTTCGTCACAGCACTGCAATAATTTCCAGGTCCTCTTCTAAATGAAGAACCCTTAATAATATGTCTCTCCTTTTTCCACTTTGTATACAGGAGCTTGTTAATGCGTATCTCATTGATGTCCCTGGGTAGCTGGACTGATTGCCCCACATGGACTGCAGAGCACGCTGCACACCCTGTAGCACCATTTCCAAAATAATTCAGCAGGTTGGGATGACCTCTAACCGTTGTCTCATCAAGACATGTGATCCTTTTGTAGATAGAGAAGGAAAGGGATGTACTCTCACCAGGTGGGGAGTACCTCTCCATGCTGAGCCAAGGAACTGCCCCCCACCCTGTGGGCAGTCCCCAGCCTTTATTTAGAAAATTGCATCTGTATTACATGTATAGTTTGTGTCCTGATTTATCTGAGGTATTTGCTTTTGTGGACATGGTGGTTTCACAGGCTTACCTTCTCCATCAAACACTCGTTCGGTGGTAAGGTGCTGTGGGTGCTCCAGGACACCGGACCGAGCAATGGCTCCTCGCTGGCTTCGGATCCGTCCACAACCAGGAAGGGCAGTGCTTCCGAGGGCACACACACAGATGTACTTCCAAGGAGAGAAAGTCTCAGAATTACTTTATTTTGTAAACACACTCAAACTTTTTTTTAAAAAAAAAAATTATGTTTGTAAAATATTCAGATTCCACTGAATGCATTTCTCCTACTTAAAATTTTATCCTGAGGTAGCCCAAAAGATTTGCAAAAGGCACACAGCACATCTTCATTAAGATAAAGCTGCCATGAGGCCAAGGGGGAATAGCAAGAATTACAATTCATTCAAAATACTCCGTGCTACACAGGGAGGAGTTTTGGCCAGAGATGCTGAAAGACGTGTGTGATGGAGGACTGGAACAGGCGTTGTGCGGAGGACACGGATTCCACTTTGGCATTTATAACTCCTCCTGTTTCAAACGAACAGAAGCCCTGCAAAGTTTTGAAATTAGTCACTGAAGGTTTCAGACTCATTTGAGACAGATCAAAGCATTTAGTTTCCACTGTGACATCATTCAGTGGCGTTATTTGCAGGGGAATTTTTAAAAACACGGGAAAAAAAGTGGGTTTGGGACATAAAGTGGAAGGGTTTCCTTCTCCACATACAAAAGCAAGACCTCCTGGGATTGTCATAACTTCACTTTCTTTCTGTGTTTCCCTTTCCTAACTTAATTTTTGATAAAATGAGTGTGGCTTTCGAAGCCTGTGAGTGCTGGAGTCAGGATGATCACCAGTAAAAAAAAATCTACGTAGGCAAATCTAGCAGAAACCATAGAATATACAGAGCAGTGAGGCTTGATGCGGCAGTTCTGCTGACCCTTTTCCATAATATAAGGATAAAAGGAAAAAGAATGAAAAATAGTGCAAAAAGCATTTGCACGCAGGGTCCTTTTTTTCCAAGAAGCTCATTGCTGTTAGACAAAATTTAGGCCAAGAGTTTAGTGGAATTCAAACAAAACCTAGCCTTTTGCACAGGGAAAG
>NW_009624775.1:36187-38687 GCF_000690535.1 Cariama cristata | reverse complement strand
CCCTGCCCTTTGATTCACTGGGGGAGGCTTAACTCAGAGGAAGCCTCTTCACTCTATCCAGATGTCAATAACACAGTATTTTCATCACCTCCACATCTGTGTTACACTTACCTTTCTTCATGCACCCTTTCCTGGAGACCGGGTCTGGCAGTCCTGATCATCCGTGCATATCTCAGCAAAATGATAATCCCTTTCCCTCAAACTAGCTTAGTGGCCAGAAGATCCCGCTCCAGATCCTGCTCCATCATCTTATGTTGGAGACCTCACTCTCTGCAAAACCTCTGGTGAGTTTAATGAGGCTCGGTACGACTCGCAAAGTCATTAATTTCATGTCGCTGTTAAAGAGGGCTGTGTGGAAAGCGCCGTGCATCCCTGCAAGTCTCCTCTTTCAAACCCCCTGAATGTCTAAAGAACCCAAAGGCAACCAAATCCTTGTTTTCAGCCCTAGGTGAGGATGGAAGTGAAGCTTTTGACCTGGAAATTGTCTCTCGGTGGAGTGAGGGTCTGTCTGCCTTCCCAGAGGGTGTTTTATGTAAACGCTCTGGTAACGGTTTCAAGCAAAGTGTTTTAAAGAGAATGTGAATTTTGGAGGGATACAAAAGGGCTCATATGCCTCAATACTTGCCCATTTCTTCCAACTGTACTGATTGGTCTAAGAAAAGGTTATTAGATTTCTCTATACACAGTTGCCTCTATTCAAGAGAGAGCACTTCTGAGACTTAAGATACCATCCAAACTCCGTGCCTTTCAAAACAGTAGTCTTAGACAAAGACTTACCATCTGAGGGCCAGAAGGGAAGGGGGGAAAAAACCACAACCCAGCATACAACAAAAGTACGAAGAATACAGATAACAAAGGCGCAGGTAGGAACGATCCAAATTAAATGGTGAGATTCCAGATGGACTCAAGAGACATAAATACCTCATCCAACCTCGACACACAATGAGTCGCCGGGGACAGAAATGAAAGCAGAGATCAGCTGAGTGCCAAGTAGTTTGTTCTCAAGTTCCCCTGAGGAAGAGAGAGGTCTACAGCACTTAACAGAATGGTTTCTGTTTGCTTCGGGTTCTGCCAAAGTCCAGAATTAAAAAAACCCAGGACATTTTGAAATGCTGGTGGGAGGGGCAGGGGTACTCAGGGTGCAGGATTGCGGCTGGGCTGGGGAGGAGATGCGCTGCCGAAGCGACAGTCGTGAGAGCAGGCTTTCCCAATGAGCCTGGGGGGGAGGGATGCAAGTGGGGGCTTGGGGTAACGGTGAAATTGCACTTATTTTTCTGAATAGTTGCTGGCTGTATGCAAGTCTGAAAAGAGGGTAGTGTTTCTCAACGCAACTTGTTTCCTTATATTAAAAAAAAAAAAATCAACTTTTGATGTCACTGGTTAGTTGGCAGGGAAAAAGTGAAAGGCCTTTGAATGATGGAGGCAGTTGAATAGACTCGTGCATGGTGTCTAATAGTTCAGTGCTGTCCACTCGTCTCCCCAGTGTCATTTCACAGCAAAGCCTGGGACAGGAGGATGGGGTCTCAGCCAGACCCCGTGGACATGCTGGAGCACACACAATGTTTTAGGACTGGCTGGTGTAGGTCCAAGCAGTTGAGGATACCATTGAGGAATATCACAGCAGACTCACAGCTGAAACAGAGGTCTTGCTCTACAGCTTAAAAAATAAAAGGCAAATCAAGTTATACTGATTCTCCCCTAAATGAGGAGCAAAGTTGCTGAAAAAGCAGCTGGGACAGGTTAGAGACGTAATTGTTAAGTGAGGCGGTGCTCAGAATTGCAGGCCAGCTGGCCAGGAGGTTTATAAACTGAGTGGCTATAACTGACTGTTGTGAGTTACTGAGTAGCTCAGGCTGTGTAGGGGTCTCATTCAATCATGCTGGGATGTAGAATGTCTCCAGACTGGAAAAAAAACCTAGGGAAGACATAGAGAGACCGAGCCAAAGCTGAAACAAATCCTCTCTTGAATACCAGGTCTTAACTACAGGTTATGAGTCCTTTAAAAAACTTAGCCTAGAGGATAGAAAAAGCTGTAAAAAGTCATCTTTATTTTTGTTATCCGCTGTTGGCAGCTGGCTGTCCCCAAAACTGAGGAAGTTGAAGGACAGATGCTACTCTCCTGGGTGTTTTTGACCGATGACCCTAGCTGTAAGTGAGTCTGATCCGAGGAGAGGGCTGTGCTGAGGGTCAATGATTGGGAAGTTTCAAAAGTGCCACTCTGTGGCTGAGGGCAGGCAGTGATAAGAGCTCCAGGTGAAGTGGCCAAAGCTAGGCTGAAATGAGTGATAGCGATGGTTGGTGCTGCGGATCATGACCCGTGACACCAGTGAGTTTGTCAGGCTTGATGTGGCGAGGGGGATTTTTCTCTGTTTCTCTCTGAAGCATCCTCCCTGGTTTGCAATGTTGCAGATAGACGTCACTCGTGCTGGATTTGTCTAACTCCCTGTCAAAGCAAGATTTATTCATGGGAGTCAGTTCTGCCATGGAAAAAACAAGCGGC
>NW_009624775.1:29391-36156 GCF_000690535.1 Cariama cristata | reverse complement strand
CAGGGATAGGGCTAGTCTGTGTCTAGTGAAGGCTAAATCTTCAAGGGGCTCCTGGAAGACCATCTCATCTCCATCTCTGGCCGCTCTCCCCACCCACCTCTTCATGAGAGGACACGCCTATGCAATCCTATACAATAGAGACAGTATATTTTTACGATTCACTAAAGCGGATGCAAACCTTCACAGAAATTATCCAGGGTAAAATTGCCTTTTCCGTGTCCCATTTTTCCACCTTTCTTCTGCCTCATAGCAGAGCACAGCAGGGTTATCTTTCAACAAACTAGCCATTTCAGTTCATTTTTTTTAACCATTGCAAGAGGCAGGATTTGGAGATGGATGGCCTACTACTCTGGTCTGGTAGGACGAATCCTCTATTTCTGCATGCCTATAGAGATGCTGGATCAGAAAAGTATCTTGACTGAAACCCATGTACGCAATACGTGGTCTTCTCATGCTGTTGAGGAGGTAGCGTTAACGCTGCAATTCTCAATCTGCCATACCTCCAAAGTAGTTTCTGTATCGTTCATATTGTATTTGCCTGATGCAACACTTACCTGCGCTCGTTGTTTTGGGGGTTAACGGTTTGGGTTTTATCCTCAGAAGTGTTGACATCTTGGATCTGAATAGGGGTCTGGCAACAAATCCGTTCCCTAGGGCTGCAGAGTTGTGGCTGGTATTTCAGCGTTGTCTGGGTGGAGTTTCTTTTGCCATGAACTCAAGCTGCTCTGTTGCAGTGATTTATTTTTTTTTGTCACCAGGGCTCCCACTTGCGCTGCTCTGCCAGAGCATGAGCTGCCGTGGAAACTGTTCCTCATCTCTATTAAAAAATATTCAAAATGATGCGGGGTGTAGAAGTTTGAGTTAATTACAAATTATTCTCGATTTCACTAGCATTTTATTAACAAATCCACATTAATCCAGTATTAAAGCAGGGCGGGATTATAGGATTTCTCTCATCTGAAGCTTGGAGCAAGAGAAGTCTATAATAAACCTACCTATTCATTTGACACAAAGCTGTTCTATCAAATCTACCACAACCTGTGCCCCCCGCCTCCTCCTCGCAACATACATATGTGATCCTATACAATAGAAATGGTATATTTTTATGATTAACTAGAATGGATACAAAACCAATCTGGGGTAAAATTGCCTTTCCAGCCCCTCTGGCCTTGAAGACACTTTCCCAGCTATGCAGATGACCTACTGGGGACATCTTCCACCACGTAGAGTCCTACCTGCTCCCTGCTTGAGTCCATTTCCACCGCCAGAAGAACCGACCCTATAGCAACCTATTTTAACTGCATGCATTTGCTTAAAAACGAGATATCATGCAAAAGGATGCTTTCTCTGCAAATTGAGGCTTACACCGCGAGGTGGGACACACCGGAGGAAGAAAAAGATCTGAGCACATTTGGAGAGAGCTGGAAGAAATAAGAGGGAAAGGCAGAACTGTTTCATCTTGATCCTGCCACGGTCCTCAAAATTGTCTTGAAAGTTTTCACCGAAAGGAGCTAGCTAAGGGACTGAAATAGTTTGCTTTAAGATATAATCCTTTTAATAAAATGTAAGGGTCAGAATTTCACGTTGGCAGTGAACATTTTGCTAAATAGGGCATGATGAGTTTGCTGTTCTGCTCCCAGACTGGTCGCTTGTGCTTGCGTGTCGTGGTGTATAATAATTGCATGAAATAGCCGTCTCTGCTGGGGTTGGTGCAGGTGGATCAGTCCAAAGCGTAACAGCTCCTGAGCTGCAATTATTCTTCTTAATTTTACGGACCTCTCTGACAAAAACTCTTCCCCTGACAAAAAAAAATCCAGAGAAAATGAAGAAAAAGTTCAGATTTTGCAGACCTTTATTGTCTCACTCATGGGGGCACCATGAATATCTGTACGCTGGAATTATTTCATTTTATACCTACAAAACCTGTCCATTTTCCCACAGGTTTTTTATGAAATAAAAAGGGGATTTGCTCAGCTGATTCAAAAAAGCTGCATTTCTGTCTCAGAAATTGGCATTTTCAGCCAAGTCTCGTTGCTGTTACTCTTTGTTTAGATATGATGGGAGGCTTGGGGCTGTGCAGAAATGAGACTAGCTGCCTCCTAGACACATCAGCTGCGACACACGGGTGATGGGGCTCAGGAACAGGGCTCCTTCACATCTGTGTTTGGTTGGTTGAGGGTTTTTAGTGTCTATCTACATTACCTGCTGTCCAGGTCTGTTTTCCTGTGAGTATTTTTGAGACTAGTGAAAAAGTGTTAGAGAAGAGAGATTAAACCCATTACCATCTCACTAGTGCTCCTTCGGATAGCAAAGGGCAGTATTTTATTTTTTGGCAGAAGTCTTTTACTCGGCGCTGGGGTCTGGACTTACGGTGCTCAGTTCTTTTGGCACAGATGGTTTCACCCAGCAGGGAGCTGGAGACCCCAGTGACCATCAGGAGCTTTTATGGGGCCTTTTACCTACTTGCCCTTTGCATTCAGAAGATCAGTCTTTCTGTCTGTGACTGAACATCCCAGAGATTTTTTGGGGTAGATTGCTACCTCTCCAGTTGGGTAAGGCTCATCCTCTTGCTGTCAAACTCCACTGATGATAAACCTGCTGTTGGGCTCAGTGTCTACCCTTCCAGCAAGGCAAAGACAGAGAGAAATGCTACCTCAGATATCAGCTCTTGCTTCTGACTGCCTCTGAGCTGGTAGTCTTGATGTGTCCTCGGTGCTCAGAGCCTGGCCAAGCGCCGGCTCCAAGCCAGACGTCTGCGGAGCTCCTTGCAAAGCCAAGGGAGAGGCGTGGAGAAGCGAGCAAGACTGATGGTCACACCTGAATGGCAGGGTAGCAGGTAAAGGCTTGTTGGGTTTTAAGCAGAGTAGAGCACATATCCTTGGGTGTTTAACTCCTGCATGCCCTTCTGGTTTCACTCAATCCATGCTCTAAAGCAGACCCAGCCAAAGCCTGGGTTTCTCCTCCCCAGCTGGCATGTCACAAACAATGTCACTTGCACCTGCAATCCAGAGACCCCTTGGTGACATTTTCTGGGTGCATCTAGGCCGGCGATCGCTGTAGCGCAGTGTGGTCCCGGCACCAAGGCATCAATACACTGTAGAACAGCATTTTTAATTATTGCCTTTCTCCATGGCCAGGTCGCAGTGGAATAGCCACCACCCTTCAGAGCGCTGCTGGGGGCTGCTGTGAGGACTGAGGTGTAGCTTTCTTTAGAAGACAATTTATTGTCTATCCGCTCGTTGCCAGGTCTCTGCCGTCTTCATTGCAGCCTCAGTGCTGGGAGATGGGGCCTTTTGATGCTCTATAATAACAGGCAATTTGGAGTGCAAACAACCCTTTTGTGCCTGTCACTTACGGAGCCCCCTGATAAACATGGCTGTGGTGGGAAGCTGACGTGAATATATGAGGTTCCTCCTGCCCACAGCCAGTGCCAAGATCCTAGGCAAAATGCACCATCTGCATCGGGTCCTATTAAGTAAATTAATGCTCTGGAATTTTTTTAAAATAAAAATGTAACAAAAAAGAGAAAGAGGATAGGGAAGTTCTTTTACAAATTAGTCACAATTTGCAAGAAAAATGGTGCAATCAAGGGAGCTCCAGGACAACAAATGAGCCCAAGGCCGAGACATCCATTAAGCGGACCGTTTGTATCAAGAAGTTTCTTCTCTCCTGCCTCAACTCAAGCTTCTCTTTTCAGTTTTTTTTGGGCATGGGTCGAGATACGGATGCACATGCTCACTTACGAAGAAGGCGATGCTCTCCTAGCTGACCCTAACCCTGATCTTGGAACCGGAGGGGAGGCAGCAGTACCTAACGGGAGCAGCATCCAGGGAACCCCCAACCTGTTTGCAGCTCAGCCCCCAGCTGCTTGGAGGAGCTGGGAGGGAAGGACAAACCTCGCCGACATCCTGGACAAGCCGTGTTGAGGACAACACAAGATCTGGGCCAGGGAAAGCAGAAGCATCTTCCACGGGACTCCATCTCACGGGCAGTGGAGGGAACTGAGGCACGATGCCCACGGGCAACACTGGGCTGTCTCTGCTTGTCCCTTGCCGGTGACACAAGTTCTTTGTCCACCAGCCTGCCCCAGGCTCCTCCTGAGCTGGCCATTAGCTCAGCCGAACTCACGCCATTAAACACATCTAAACAACATGCGGTACAAGGCTTCCAAAAAGCCAGTCTCAAAATAACTCGCACTCTAATGCAAGCAGCAGACAAAGCTAAAGAAAAGCAGAGGAGCAGGCACCCTTCAAGCTAAAGCATGTTATTAAGGAATATTCCTTTTTTGAAGTTTGTTGATTTTATTTTTATCATATTTTAGCACAAACCCTTTTCATGTTATAAATTAAGTAACTGCTGCAGAAGGGTTATGTTGTGGGTTTTTTTTAGATGCATTTCCTATAGAGAGATTTTTAAAGTTTCCAGTACAAAAAAAAAAAAAAAGAAAATCATGGAAAGCTGTGTTGAATTATGTGATACATTGAAATTAAAATGAAATTCCAAATTATCTTGCAGTCAGGGGCTGATGTGGACTGAGTGATAATAAATAAAGGTTAAAAGGACATTGGCAAGTCTTTTTTCATGGCTTTCAATTTTTCCCCACCCTGTTGTTTGTAAAAACCTCTTAGAAGATTAAAAATAATATTTCTGTCCCTATTGATTTTTTTTTCTTTTTCCACATTTGAAAACAGCATTTATTTATTTTCTGTGTTTCTAATAGAGCTGGGATTAATGTGGCTTTATTTGTTCTCCGCTTGCCTTGTGCTTTCGTGTCTTTTTTCATGGCTTTCAATTTTTCCCCACCCTGTTGTTTGTAAAAACCTCTTAGAAGATTAAAAATAATATTTCTGTCCCTATTGATTTTTTTTTCTTTTTCCACATTTGAAAACAGCATTTATTTATTTTCTGTGTTTCTAATAGAGCTGGGATTAATGTGGCTTTATTTGTTCTCCGCTTGCCTTGTGCTTGCGTCTCGCGGAGGGACTCAGTGCAGCCCAGGGAAGGGGGCTCGCTAGCAGGGCTGCAGCAGCCCAGCACCAAATGCCTCATCAAAGTTCCAGCCAGGGGTCAAGGTCATCAGTAAATATTTTGACCCTGGGGCAGCCACCCAAAAAGTCCAGCTCATTTCGCTTTGGCATTCGGTATCTCTAGGTCTAGGGCTGTACGCCGGTCCAAAGGCTCCATCCCCTTGTGTCCCGTGTTCTGGAGGGAAGAGGAGATGCTGTCTGCTTCTGAACACAGGACTTGGAAAAATAAATGGTGGGAAGTAAGTATTTTCATCTCCCCCAGGTCTGTGTAGAAGGCAAGTCTTTAGCAAAATACCCTGCACCTTCTGGAGGGGTGGGAAGATACATAAAAGGATTTCTCTTTTCAAAAATACTATTCTTCATCCTGGTATGTGTTTGAGTTCTGGAGTTTAGGGTGAGCTCTGGTGGGATAGGGGCATTTTTTCATTGTTCTTGATTTTTTTTTATTTTTTTTTTGGCGTGGGGAAAGGCAGGGTTTGAAATCCATTTAAACATTAAGACTTTAGACCACCTAATTGTGTAAACCGTAATGGATATTGCAGTCTTCATTAGCTAGAGGGGGAGGATTTTGGTGCAGTAAATATTAAACTATTTGAAAATGCATGAGAAATAGAAAATTGGGAAAGTCACATTACTCATATAAACACTCGTGACACTTTAAGACAAATAAATTTATGCATTTAAAACGGATGTATTGTTTGTGCCCGCAAGGATGGTTAACCATGAAACTGTTTAAAGACATTTCCCAGCTAAGTTGTAGGAAGATAAGAAAATAAAAAGCTCAAGTGCCTTAATGCTTTTCGATCAAGAGGAGCAACTCTGTACACCACACGGGCTACTGGCACCTCCCCAGATGCCCATGTGGCCCCTCCAGCCTGGGAATCCTCATCTGCCCTGCGAAAATGCCATGGGAGCTAAAAGTTGGGCGCTAGTTTAACAAGTTTCAGTTTGACAGATTTTGGTAGGTCAACCAGCTGCCTGCAGGAAGAGAAAACGCCAGGAAAGATTATTTTCTTTCAGCATAATTCATCAGAATAGGGATAGATTTGTTTCTGGATGCCATGCTTCAGGTATATATTTTTTAATGTATTTAAAATATTAAAGATATAATCCTGTCTCTCTGTGATAGAAGTTCAATTAAGCTGAGATTTGGCCTTAGCCATGGATGGTGAGGGTCAGTTCAGGGAAAATCACAAGTTTTAGAAACAGCAGCAGACAACTCCTAAATTAAGTATTTTGTGGGATCACTCCGTGCTTCTTCCCCCAGGTTTCTTTCTCCTCTCCTTTTACCCCAGAGAACGAGGGACCAAATCATCCTTACTCCCCCTGACCCTGCCCACCAATGCTTTTCTGTTAGGAAGACAAATCTTGTTTGGGGAGAGGAAAGGAGTTTTCTTTAGTAAATATCACTTTCTATTAATAAAAAATGCATTTTTGTAGCAGGATGTGTTGTTCTGTCAACAAAACCTGTGTCACTGAGTGATGCTCGAGCTGTCTCACATAGGGCCATGAGGCTGTAGGACCTCGGGAGCACATCTGCCCACCTCTCCTGCCGGATCCAGCACCACGTTGCTGAGGACCTGACCAGGCGCTGGCTTGAGGACCCTTGGGGTGACCTTGTCTTCTCAGAGGTGCCATGAAGGTCAGTGCACTGCAGAAAGCACGGCATGGACTGCACCAGGGGATGAGCCGTACCCTTACTAGAGCTGACTGGAGGTACAGCCAGGACTTTGGGGCT
>NW_009624775.1:11002-29366 GCF_000690535.1 Cariama cristata | reverse complement strand
AGGAAGACAGGTCTCCAGCAGCTCTCATTATACCCAAAGCAAATGGCGAAGTTGTCCACTCCCATGGTTTTAGTTTAATCGAGGGGAAGGAAGAGGCTCTGGTGAGACCGCAGGCAGCTCAGCGGAGACCTGTGCTCCTTGTGCCGCAGCAGTGCGAAGCCCACAGCAGACGTGCGGCCATCCAGCAGGAGGTCAGAGAGTGTGGTCATGCCTTGGCACACGTCAGAGATGCCGTTCCGTTTGCAGTAGTGATTTTCCTCTTGAAAAGACTACAGCAGCATTAGGGAGGTTGGAGCCAGGTGATAAGAACATTAGATGTTATTTACGGCCCTAATCAGAAGTGAGAACAGAGGGACTGCGATGGCTTGCTTTGGAGAGAGGAGCAGCTCTGCTAGAGGTGTTCGGAACAAAAACAGCAGGAAAAGCAAAGATGGATTTCAGTTCATCACCCCTGAAAAAATGAAAATATTTTTTGTGCTATCTACTCTGCACCTGTGGAACTCACTGCCGCAGGACACCACGGCAGGGAAAGAGATGTGGTAAAAAAATAATTACTTTTTAGGGACAGGTTAAACTTCAGCTGTTCTTAGGGATAATCCATCCTAAAACCCAAGAGGGGAAGAAGAGCCCTCTTCAGTCGATGGGGAAAGTGGCATCCCCAGTAAGAAGCTGAGCTGGCTGACCCCTTTGCAGCACTGGTCTCTTGCTATTGCCTGGGACAGGGCTGACCCCATTCCCACCGCAGGAATCAAGGTTAACATCCCAAAAACTAGGTCCGTGGGGACCAGCTCCTGGCACCCGTCCCAGCACGACATGAGTCCTCAACTGACCAAGCCTGGTGGGGGACAGGTTGGATGGACGTCCTCGTCTTACCTTTCTCATCAACCTAAACACCTTGCGGGGAAGAGGGTAGCACTTCACTAATTATTAAGGTGGTTATTCGTACATCCACTTCAGAGAAGAGATCACAGCCTAGGATATTACATCTGCCTTTAGAGGGTTGTAGGCCAGAGCAGGTGGCTTTGGCTTCACGCCTTTTGAGCTCTGTGGTCTGCACTGTGGTTGGTCTTATCTCCATCACCCATGGGGTCTGGTGGATGGAGTGCAGGAGCTCGGCAGTGCTGGCCTGTTTGGGCAAAGCAGTCACTCCACTTTGCTGCTCGCTTGGCTTTGAACACCCGATATTTTGGGCAGAGAGGGAGGTTGGGTTTGCGGATGAGGTGCAGGGTGAGGATGCTGAGGCTGCAGCCAGCGCACAGGAGATGGTGCCAGCAAATCTGTGTTGGTGGCTGGCAGAACCATGCTGGCAACCCCCTTTGGTGCAGCAGTGGCAAACTTTGTCCTGGTGTGTATTGTCCGTGCACGATGATCTGCTAGCAGAAGGTGCAGCATTCCCTTACAGCATGCTGGCACTCCCGTGCTAGGAAAGCCCCTCCTAGAGAAGGTAGGGTATTTATTTTTCTGTGTCTCGGCATGTCACCAGTAAAACAAAAGCTATTAATGCCTCTGGTTTTTGTTCAGGCTGTAAGCTCTTTAGAAGGGGGAGAGTCTGCCAAGACATATTTGTACAGGGCCCAGCACAGTGGGAACTTGTAGTCAAAAAACCCTGAGAAAAATCGATAACAGAACAACACCAAGAGATGCTGCTGGGTTTTAATTCCTTGTGACCACTCCTTGGGATAGTAGCTGGTATTTTAGTGTCAGCAGTGTGCCAAAAAAGGGTGTTGAGAGACAGACGAGTTCATTTCTTTGGCGTGCCTTAGGACTTGTACAAACCTTTGCTGTGTGAACCCAGTATTTCCAAGGAGCAGAAAGTGTGTTGCCTAAAAAAATAAAAGAGGGAAAGGCACAGCAGCAACCCCTCTCTGGGGAATGGCTGTAAATTTGGGCATGAGGCTTGGCTCCCCCCCATTTCCCGTAGTCAATGGAGAAAAGAATTGTCCATGAGCAACTGGGATATGATCAGCTTCATGGAGCCTGCTCTAAATCCCCGTGGGAGATGCACGTGAAATATGCAGGCTCCATCTGCAGAGGGTTTTTTTGGGGGGGAATAAAAAGGGAATTAAACAAAACCCTCCCAATTTTCAGGTCTGCACTGGGAACCCAGCAACAAGTACAAAGGCTGCTTGGCTTGCAACTCCGAAGTTTCGCCGGAGCAGACTTTGTTATCGCTCTGCCTACAACGTGTATGATACTTTATTAACATCTTCGGCGGTAATCCCAGCAAAACTGAAGGAAAAAAAGTGTCAGATCAAAAGGGGGAGTATGAAAGCGGGTGGCTAAGCAGGTTGCTGGGATGCTAATGATTGCTTCCTTCATTCTCTGAGTGTCACGCGCAACATCTCTAAGCCCAGCGCAGCGCATAAGCCACACAAATAGCCATATTTGTTAACATTCATGTGACTCTTTCGTCTGAGCTGTATTTCCTTGAGTACACCACAATGAAGAGTTTCTTTTAATAGGGATCAACCAGGAAAAACAACTGTGAGGGACTTTTCTCTCCCTCTCCCTCCCTCCCTCTCTCTCTCACTCCCTCTCTCACTCTCTCTAAACCTTTTACACTGCGGTTGAACAAGCCTCTGGATAAAGACTTTATCCAAAAACCCCCTCTTTAAAGTTATTTCAAATTTCTCTGCAAGGCTTTCAGAAATCTGTTTGTTTGAGGGCAGAATTAGATGTGACCGGCGTTTTATTGTGACATAAAACCATATTTCTTCCCTGGAAGATTAAAAAATAAAATCGGTTAATAAGAAAAGCTGTCAGCAACAGAAAATGGCTGACATAATCCGTTTATCCTCCGAGCAATAAAGATATTGGTCCTTGGGAGTCTATCCTCTCTCTCATGTTATTTCGCCCAAAACATTATCTTCCCAGCATTCTGATGGATTAAGAAGTCATATGGGAGATAGCAGGGAAATGACAGATACAAAAAAAATAATATCCTTTCATTTCCCCTCCTCCCTGCACTCTCTCTCTCTCTTTTTCTCTCTCCCGTTTTCTCCCTGGCCCCTCCTTCCCCTGCCTCCCTCTCTCTCTTTTTCTCTGTCCCCTTGGAAAAGTGGTCCATCTCTTTATTCCCAGCATCCCAGCGCTCTGCAAAAGTCCCAAGCCACTAACCCCTTTGTGGTGGGGAGAAGCAAGACAGAACTTCTTGCACACCTTGGTCCCTCTCACGCATGCGGATGCTAACAGCTCGGCACCATTACATATCCGAGTACCTCCTGAATATTTAGGAACTGCAGTCACAGCTCTCCGTCCCTGCGTTGAAACACATCTGAGCACCTTGCTGGAGGAAGAAAGACGAAGTCTTCCACTGGGTTTGAGTGGAGCAGAGCTGGGGCTCTTTCCTGGGTTCTTTTGGTGGTGAAATCTGTGGATAGAAGAGGGCCTTGGTCTTTGGAAAACTCCTCTTCTGCACTCACAAGCATCTTCTTGATGCTCTCTTCTAGTGACATGTAGCCACTGCAGGTGGTCATCTCCACAGCAGATGAGTGAGCAGTCCTGGTGGCCTCATTCTTGGTCTTGGGGGCCACTGCCTGTCTGTTTTCCTGGAGGCCCTGCGGCTACTGGAGACAAAACACAGCACAAGGCCGAGGTCCCGGGGCTCTGGGACGTGCTGCTTTGACCCTGATGCTATGTATCTGGTGGCTTTCTGATCTGCTCACGTAGCCTTTGCGTTTCCCTTTCTCTCAGGGAATCTGAAAGACTTCAGAATTTCCCCCTGCCACCAGCTCCTGTCCTGCCACGGCTCTGTCTCACCAGGGCTTGCTCCAACATCAGAACAAATTCCCCAAAAGGCTTTGGAAGCACAGGACTCAGGGCTGGGAGGGACATGAGATAACATTTAATCCCTTCCCCCTGCCCTGGGCAGGATCATGCAGATCTAAAGCATCCCTGAGGGATGTTCACCTAACCTCTTCCTAAAAACATCCCATATAGGCCACCCCGCCACCTCCCCAGGAAATTTATTCCAGTGCTTCTCTATCCTTAGCACCAGTGTGTTTTTCTGAGAGTCTGACTTAAATCTTCCATGCTGCAATTTAGGGCTGTTACTTCTCTTCCTATCCCCGGGAGGTAAGAAGAACAATTTATTGTCCTCCTCTTTTCAGCAACCTTCCAGCTAGCAGAAGACAATCCAGAGAGGAAATGAGCAGGAGGAATGATCTTCTCATTCTCCTCATCCCACCTCTTTCTTCTTCAGGTGAGTTTTTTTTCTGCAAGATGATGTTTTCTTGATCTACAACCACTTTCCTGCCTGTCCTGTGCTGAGCACAGGACCCACTGCCATTCAGCCTGGCTCCGCGGGGCCGCGGTTGGGGAAAGGCTCCTCTTGTCCTTCCCCTCCTTCACCGCTATCTCCTGGTCACCTCACAGCCCCGACTCAAAGCCCCGTCTCAATTACGGGTGGTTGAAATATGTTGCCAGATTTTTGTGTCACAACAAGTCAAAATATATGAAAATGGAAGTTTTAAAGAAAAAAAAAATGCTGCCTGCTCTGGCAACTTTCATGGGAATTTTCCTCTCCTTTTTAGTCTTCTTTTCAGCTCTTTTGCATCTTGTGAGCATTTTAATTAATTTCTTCACTTTTTGCTCACCACAATCAGCTCTGCTTTGCTATTCTGTGTGATTTAATGGATTGTAAAGGATGTGTTGTCAACTTTTTGCTCACTATTTACTCGACACCAAGGTTGAATTATTTGCCCATGAATGTTTCCCCAGATCCTATCCTATATTCCACCTATCCCATAGCCAGAAATGTTTTTCATTTTGAGAACCATGTTGCGAAATGAAAAATACATATACCCGTGATAAAATGCAGCCTTTAATGATCTTGAGTCTTACCTGAAAGAGAGAATTTAATCAGTCGTTAATGTCCGTTAAGATTGTAAAACTGTAGCACAGGGTATGGTTCTCCCAAACACTCTGTGTCTCACAAACAAAGCAATTTGCTTCCTTCTAGCAACACTCATTTCCCATGGTAAAAGAGCCTATGAAAAAAAAAAATATCACAAATTGAACTAGGTACAAAGCAGTTTTACCAGGTTGAGAATTGTTTCAAAATAACATTTCTAACTGTATTTTCCATTGCGCTGGTAGAGGCAAAATGAGGTTTACTTTCTTTAAGAAAAAAAATCTTGAAAAAGCTTGTTGGGCACTTGAAATATAGTAAAAAAACAAAATCAGATCAAAACATTTTTTTTAACTGTCATTTTCCTCAAAGTTTTGGTCTCCACTGTCTTCCACGAAAAAGTATGTAACATAAAAGTTTTATCGACCACTAATCGTTAAAAGACTTTAAATACCTTTTCTCTTCCTTCATTTAATGAATACAAACATCTGTTTGATGTTACTTCTGAAGCTATGAGGGAGCCTGCATATTCATTGGAGAATATTTGAAAGATCACCCTGATACCAGAAACTTCAACAGCAGACTGGAAGTGCCCAAATGAGCTCCAGCAAAATTTACCACCAGGAGAAGACCACTTCCACCCAAAACCTTCAGACCCTGCTGAATGGGCAGGTTTTACCCCTTCAGTACATGTACTAACAGGGTAAAGACCTAGACTTCTAGTGGTAACCCTAGCATCTTCCCATATTTCTCCCTGCAAGGACATCCATCTTCCAGCTGAGCTTTGAAGCAGAGAAAATCCATAGTTTGTGTATGAGGTTTATACATGAAAAACAGTAATAGTAAAGATCCAGTACAAATATGAGTAGCTGACTTTTCCAGAACTGTCTGAAGAACTGACCCCAAAATCTGACCAGAAACCCCAGACTGCACCATTATAACGCACTGAAAATACCAGTTTATTTCCAGTGAACAGATTCTTTTGTAGAGGACAGCTTTAAGCTGAAAAATCATATTCAACCTTAACTCCATCCACCACTTCTATGCCTATCCAGACATGAGCAGAGGTTCAAAACCATTGTTATTTCCACGATGGGACAAACTAAGCGAAGAAGAAGCTAGAGATCCTTTCCCAAAAGCTGGCAGGCAATTCAAGGGATTGCCAGGGGTGAAGAATCACCAGGTGGAAATAATGTAAGTACATGGGAAAACTAGAACAAGGGAGTCATCTGCCTATCAGCACCAATTCAGGTAGCTCTCTGGGGAGAAGGTCGCACTGATTACCAAATAAACAGAGGCCGTTGGCGGCAGGGATGGAGGGAGATGAGTATATTTACTTCCAGCTGAGCAAATTTGTCAACTGCCTGTAGAACACATGATTACTATGGAATTACATGTATTACATTCTGTATTTGTTCTTTTTCTTATTTAAAATATAGATACTCTCTAGGGCTGGATTCAGATGAAAACCAAGGTGAGAAACAAAACTGGAATTCAGTAGCAGCTCAACATAAAATATATTAAAGCAAGAAAGTAGGGGATAAAAATTTAAAAAGCGGCCAGAATTTAAAGGATAGAGGGGAGTCAATATCACAGACTTGGGCCAGTCCTTAAAAATCCACCCAGATATTTCTAACGTCCTCAGATCAGCATATGCTTTAGACTAAACAGTTGTACACCCTCCAATCCCCCTTCATAGGTTATGGTTTCTAGACCTCTGATGAGCCTCGTTGATAGGGGTTTTGCACATGAAAATCCCACTTGACAGCTAATTTCCATTGTGCTACTGAATGACCTATGGCAGGACACCTCTCCCTTCCCCATCTTAGTTCCCCCCCTTTGTGAAAAGGGGGGAAGGACACACTCCTAAAATGTCCAGAAACCTGCTGATGGGACTTGTGTGAGTGCTTTCTAGTAACAGAGATGAGAGGGAGGAGGCAGAGATGCTTCAGGAAGGCAGAATGGCCGATGGGCAGCATGATGAGTTCAGATGATGGCATCCTCATGGAGGGGAAGTCCAGCTGGCTGCAAAGGCTGATGCCTCTGCATCCGAGCATTTACATAGTCTTGCCACGATTCGTAGGTTTTTAAAGACCTGAAGAGAAGAAAGTAAGTCACTCATACCAGTGAGTTTAAGAGACAAGAACTCTCCAGGTATGGCCTGCTCCATGACTGGAAGCACAGGGAAACCATGATGGGAGTTGGCAACATACCATCACCCTTTGGCACAACCGGAGAATCCAGCATGACTTGGACAGTCAGATTTGCTGCCAGGCTACCCTCTGTGACTGTGTTGTGGGAGTCTGGGACACTGGTCTCTCAGACACCATTCAGTACGGTCTTCGCTCTACAGTAGTGCCTGGAGATGGTCCTACCAAGACAAGGCTACCTTGCTGGGAGGTACTGTCGAGACAAATAGCAGAAGACCATCCCTGCCAAGAGTTACCAACAGGCATGGACATGTAAAGCTTTAGAGGTGATGCAGAGACTCAGACAGCAAATTGGCAGAAGGTCTGGCAGCACAAGCATCTCCCAAGTCGCAGGCTGGTGCCCCATGTACTAACATTTCCCTTTCTCTGGTGCCACCCCAAGGGCTCCTCAGGATGCGGTTAGATGCCATAAAGACAAGATCCCAAGCTCGCTCTTTCCCACCAAATAATTTGGGCAGCCTGAAAGCCCCTGATTGGCACTGACCTTCAGTATTTCTGCCTCTGCTGATGTCTAACAGCACTCTACGAGTGCTGCTGTGTTGGCACAGGCACAAGAGGCAGCAAGGAGGATGGAGAGGAGGAGACACAGACACACACACACTTACACACGCTCACAGGGATAAAAAGGATAACTGGATCCATGAAAATAAGCCAAGCACTGCCATCGTCGGTCTAAATGCAGATAAGTATTGTACTGAAAACAAAGATTACTTGTACTTTGTAGATAGAGACGTGTTTTGTTACAGGATGCTTTGTATGGAATTGGGTCACAGCAGAATATGAGCCAACTCCCCCCCTCCCGCCCGCCTCCTCCCAACCTCCCTCTCCGCCTGCCTATCCTTTGAATCTGGAGCCAAATCTCAAGGGTAACGGAGTAGAAATTGCTACAGTTTTGCCGTTTTTTCCCTTGGCTGGGATTTGCTTTTCATTTGCGGGGCAGTACTCGAGTCTCTCTGCTATTCATCTATTAATTAATGTCATTGATTATGAGCTGCTCTCTCTTAGCCTTGTGTTTTCAAACCTCTGGAGAGAGAGGGAGAGGTGAGGTGCATCCAAAGGATCCCCAGTTTAAGTGACAAGGGAAGCACCGAAGCTTTGTTATCCTCCCCTCTACCCCTACCCTCTTGCCATGTCTTTGTCTGCTGCTGCACATCCTCTAGCCTGGTACATGTGCTATGCCCATCACCTTGGTATTTGACCATCTTCCCCACTCCCCCATAAAGCAAAGCACCTCCTGTTGTCCTTCCAGCATTCTTCTGCTTCAGGAAAGAGCTTTTTACCTGCATTATCTATGGGTCCTATGGCGTGATCTGCTCTTTGCAGTTACTTCAGATGCAAGCCGCGTCTTGGGCACTGTCTACCACGCGGCTGAAATTTATCAACAAACCAACACTAACATCCAAGACCCTGGCCAAAGAAAGTCTTTCTACATCCCAGGCTTCTCCATTTCCCGTTCAAGACGTTACAACCGAGATTAAGTATTCCCTGAAACCTTTGATCTGTGCCTGTATGCTTCCCATAGATTATTGTCTTCCTTGGTTCTGGATGTTGGCACTCCTTCAGAGTGAATGGATGCTGGCCATAGAAGCCACAGAGGAAAAGACATCCAAATTCTGGCCATACTCACATGTGCTTTTTTTTTTTTTTTATCAAGAGGAGAGGTTTTCACTATCTGGGAAATGCTAACTTCCTTCGAGTTTCTCCTTTCTCCTGACAAAAAGCTGCTTTGGGGCTCTTTCTCGAGGACCAAAGCACAGGCAGCACTGTGCCCACAAATGTCTGTACCGTAGCTGGAGAGATGGATGGATTTTTCTGCAGCTATGGAAGGCATATGGATGCCTTTTTTCAATTTTCTTTTTTTTTTTTTTTTTTACGTGCAAAACATCGGTAAAGTGTCTCACAGACAGCAGTGGGGCTCTGAGAAATGGGCCAAACAAGGTCGAAGGTCTGAGAGTTGTGACCTCTGGGCCCTGACACAGCACCTGAGACTGCAGCTACCAGCACTCAAGCAAGATCTTTAGGGACCATGAAACATTTTGATTCTACAAAGCACAAGGAAGTATTTTGAGTTGCAGAATATTGAATGTTCATTGGCATGTGCATTATTGGTTTATGGTATGATTGGTGGTAGCTGGTGACTGTTTATTCTACCCATAAGAAGTCAAACTTTCAGTGGTACAAGATGGAAATTCATGCATGTTTACATCTTATTGCACTTTTACCAGTCTCGTGGTCTCCCACAAGACAGACCCACGATTGCTTTCAGACAGCCTAAGCTGTATGGCATCTCCGAACCCTCTCCCACATGTTGGGTTCCCTCTCCCAGGTCACCCCCATAACCAACAGCCATGGAAACTTCAGGGTTTCATGTCAGCATCCCACACCGCTGCAGAGCCAGGAGCACTGCGGATGGGGCACTATGGGTGGGACACTTCTAACCATCACCAGTGTAGTCCGAGATGGCAAGATCTTGAGTTACTGGACTTAAAATCTGCTGCATTTTTAGCAGCTCAAATAACATATAGGCCACTTTGAACCCTTCTCATCTCTCCAGAAAGACCAGATAGAAAAGGTGTCATTTCTTCAAACTCTGAGCTTGGGGGATTTAAATAGCTGCCCAAGCGTTTTCTCAAAAAAAAGAGAAAAGGTGGTGGTGGTTTTTTTTTTGCAATGCTGAGTCAGGGCTCACTTTCCTCCGCATGCTGCATTTCACTCAGGGGCCTGATCCAGCCCCATTAGAGCTGATGAATCCCACATCGAGAAAAGACGTCACGGCGTGGTGCAGCATAAAGTTTTTATCGGTGCAGGTTGGGAATGAGGTGCATAACTCACTGGCGCTGTTGCCACTTGTGAGTAATGCGCCCATTCCGCACTCCCGCGGATAAAACCTTTATGGCCCACCGCAGCACTGGGTATTGCATCTAATTTATGCACCGCCATAATGATGAGCACTGAAAACCTGGTTTTTTAACATGTTTTCTCCCCCCACCCGCATCCCCCTTTCTCCTTCCCGCCCTTAAATACCCCTCCGTGTCTGCTTCATGGTGTTTTACTTCTGCTTTGTCAACTGCCTGGGGAACCCGCTCTATCGATATTCTGGACAAGGTTTTGATTTGGAAAAAAAAAAAAAAAAACCCACACACACACAGAGTGAGCGGCATAATTTAAAAATCAAAGAAATTCATTTCAGTAGTAAAAGGTTAACAGCCTTTAGGAGGAACACTTTTTAATCACCCACGTCTAGACTCTATCACTCGAATCACCGGCAGCAGGAGTGAAATATGGCTAAGCCCCCGTCACCAAACAGCACCTAAAGACTGTTGTATTTAATCATGTCTGTGCACTAGTTATGGATTTTCATTATGATTCCCGATGCTGTTGCGCTGTGTAAAATATTAATATCCATAGTAATGATGCATGAAGCTTGGAGTGTAATTTCTTCACTCTCCTTGTCTGATATTAAATTGTTACCACTTTATCATTTGTGTAGAACTGCACGTTTCAATTAATCTTTCCGTATCAGCAGCCCTGATTAATATAGATCATGATTCATAAGCTTATCGTCACTATAGTTTTAACAGATCATTTATAAAGATCTTAAATTTCAGGGCCTGGGAGGCGCAGCCACTTCGTCCAAGGCTTTTCTCACTTCTTGTTCCAGCAGGTCTCTCCATTCAAACAACTAATTCTGGGAATGAAAATTAGCCAGATAAAAATGCCTGCTTGATTTTTTTTTAAAAAAAAACTTTACTTAGAGCTGCCCATAAACTTTTTCCCTGTTCGCCTCATTGAGCAGGAGGTGCATGACTACGGTTGCTCACCAGCCTTGGTCTTTCTTGGTTCATCCCCTCCATGGGAGCTGCCCTGAGTTCTCACATGGCTTTTGCAGCTCCTTGATAATTACTGGTCTTCTCCATCTACACCTGATGGTGACTTCTGGTGCTACGAAACGATGCTGGAAGGCACATACCATAGCCACGGTCTGAAAACTCGCTAAGATGATGCATTTTCCTCTAGCAAGAAAGACTTCTTTCCACCGCACCCCTTCCCAAAACCTTTAAAAAAATAATGAGGAGGCCAAATTCCACATTTGCATAAAGAAGTGACCTCCCGGCTGGACCCAGCCAGCCTTTTTTTTTCCATGTTGACCCAGACCCACAGGAAGGAATTATTGCCCGAACCGCAGCACAGAAAGCTGCCAGGGCTCCTCCAGGGCGATTGCCTTGGAGCTGGGAAGTGATGCCAACCGCGAAACCCCTCTCAGCTCCCCACGGGGAGGTTTGGTGTTACCCAGTGTGGTGCCACTGCATACAGAAACACCAGGTCTCCTCAGGCAAGATGTTGTACAGGCTTTGCAGCATGTGGCACAGATGTTTGCCTTGAAAATTAATGGCAAAAAGCAGCAACCCACGCTCGGCTGGGGATGAATAGACAGCATCTTGCATGCGGGAGTGCCGGGCGCTTTCAGGACACTGTTATAATCCTAGTAATGAAGAACAGCAACCAATTAGTCATTTTTTAGTGGATAGAGTTGGAAAAGACGCATTAGATATTTTAAAACATCCATCAAAGGTCCCTGTCTAGCTTTCTGTATATTCTCCAGGGCTTTGTCAAGTGATCTTAAGTGTCTCAAATAATGCAGAGACTCATGAGACTATTTAAAATCCTAATAGATGATTTTTTTTTCCCTACTTACATATTCTCTTTCCTGACAGTCCCAGAATTCCTCATTATAACCCTCAGTTCATATTTGCAAAAGGATGTGGGGTTAAGAAGGAGCAACAGCTCTGGAAATCCCACGAGGAACCATGCAAGAGCCAGAATAGGTAGCCACCGAGCTTGGTAGGGGCAGGGGCACGGAAAGGGGGACATTAACAAATCTCTGCCATCTTCTCCTCGCCTCTGTGCCCATGATACCACTGAGCGTAGGCGAGCACCACACAGCGTGGCTCCCAGGCACCGAGGAGCCGACCCCCTCCCTCCTCCATCCCTGGGAAGGATGCACCCAGAGTAGGATGTTGGCGGGCTCCTCTCCCTTCTGCTTCTTGCCCCTCTGCCAGAATGGGCACGATGACGGAAACACTGTGATGTTTTATTAACCTCCTGCACTCCCTAACTAACAAGGGGGAAGGGAAAAACCCTGGGCAGTATACATCCGTATCTGAAATCTATACAGCAAGACAGATCTAGCTAGAGCAGTCTTTAGGGCATATATACATTACCAGGCTACAGTGAAATACAGCCTGAAATTTGTCTCCTAAGATGAGATAATGTAGCCACGTTAACAGCTGCAACTGTCACTTTCAAGTGAAGTAGTGGGTATTGTGTTGAGTACATTTGCAGGGCAATTTTCCAGTTGGAATAAAAGGCTTTCCGAGGTGAATTTTACTTGGTTTTTATCCATCTATCTAAGGTTATTTTTATATATATATTATACAAATATTGACTGGTTCTGAGGGCAATAGAGGTAAAATATTGCACTAGGAGAGAAAATAGTTCCCAAGTCTCTCTCTCCATATTTTGGTCTCAGCTAAAGGTTCAGGGCAATATATGCCATTTCCCCCCTTAGGACACAAAATTTTACTGCTCTTACTTCTTAGCTATTTTATTATCCCTTTGTATGTTTGTAAAGAAGAAAGAGAGAGGCTAGTACTGGGCTTGGAGGTTTCTGCACAAAGCAACATGCTTCAGAAGAGTTTTGCATGAAACGTGAATTTGCGTTGTCAGGATCTGTGTTTTAAAAGTGCTGTATGAAACACAGACAAATACCATTCCCTATGGGTTTTTTCCTTCAAAAATAAATGTGATAAATTCTCACAATTATTCACGATAGGAGTTCCAACAGAGATCAGGGCTGTGCTGTACCAAGCTCTCTGAAATACATTTTAGGTAGCTTAGGTACTAGGCAATTTATGCATGTTACAGAAAAGCTGTGCCGGTTTAAGACGAGGCAGACTTTTAGTGGCAGCAATGGAAACCCCTGCCACATCTGCATGTTTGCATGCCCACCAATGTTCTCATCGTGCTGAGCTGAGAAGGTAGGGTGTGTACAGAGAGGTTGGTGCCTGAACCCCTCTAGATGACCAGTGAGGGCCAAGACAAAGTCTCCTTTCCAAATTTGCCCCTGAAACCCTGGGTATCCCTTTTTGGATTAGCTCTAAAGAGCCTAGCAGCAGATGACAGTGCCAGTGGAGAGCCCAGGGGTGAGAGTGAGGGCTGGTGTCCAAAGACATTATTTATCTCGACGTTTGGTCTTGGTGCATGGACAGGACAATGTCCAGCTCCGGGCTCTGGGCTTCACCAGGGACATTGTGCAGCTGCAGAGAGAACAAAGGCATTGTGGTGGCTCAAGGGCTGGGGGACAATAGCTGATGGTGAGATGCTTAGGGAACATAACCTCTTGAGTGTATTAGAAAGAAAAGTGAGAGGTCAGCTCTTGAGGGGCTCTGGGCACCTTCCCATTGGAGAACAGGGCAAGGCTGAAAGGCCAGTGAATGGAGGCTAAACCTAAGTTCAAGCAGGAAATTAATTTTTACCTGCAGGGATAAATGCCAGCTGGGATGAGCGACAGGGTGAGTTTTTGCTTCTTCAGTGTTGGCAAGTCAAGATGCGCTTGGTCCTCTGCAGCACGTGCCTGGACAAACCAGCGGTGGGAGGAAAACCAAAGGGCGGTTCTCTCTAATGCCTTATAGCTCTAGGTTTGGTCTGTGTCTTCCCCGTGGATCTGTTCAAGACCCTTCCAGTTCTTCTCATGTCTGCTGTGGCCTTAGAGGAGGCATCTGGCTTGGGGACCCAACTCTCAGACACAGCAAACCCCATTTACCAGCAAAGCCATCCTAGCTGAGCCACCTGCAGAGCTGATGCAGGCAGGGATGCGGCCACCCAAACCTTGCCCCCAGAGAGATGGCAGTGAGCCCACAGTGGTCCCCGTTACTGAGCAGTCAGAAAGTATCGAGAGAGGAAACAAATCACCGGTGGCACCTATAGCCACACACAGAAATTAGAGTCTGACTATAAGGTCACAATAAATCAGTGCACTGACAAGGAGATCTACCCTTTGTCCAGGGTAGAAGATTTATCTCTGACCCCAAGCAGGGGCATTTCTTCCTTGATTTGTTAAACACTGAACAGAAAACAGAGCTAGATCCAAAACCTGATGAGTACCTGATTGCAAAAACTCATGCCCAACCCCACGCCCGCTCTTTGTCCCCGCCGCAGACACACAGTCGTTCTCAGGATGCTGTATTATGTTTCAAGAGAGCTTCTATTTTTTCTGTCCCTGATGGACCAGCTTTTGCAGAACTTGTTTATGTGGTTTGTTTTCCTGATGACATTTTAATCAGAGGGCTCGCTCTCACCAAATGCCGACCAGCGCTGGGGAAGAACCTACGTGCTGTCAGCAGAATGGGATGGGTGATCGCCAGCGGGAAGCACGGCGCTTCCCGGTGCTGCGGGAAGGGGAGAGACCAGGCTGCGGTGCAGGAGGAATCAACACGCCGAAAGGAAAAGAGGTTTCTGAACATGAGTTGAATTCCCAGGGGTTCTTTTAGCAAAGTCTTCCAAACTCAGGGCTAAAATTCAGCAGCGATCGGGAGGGAATGAATTTTGCCCAACTGCAAAGTGCCAGGGTGAAGGATTGCACCACCGGTGCATCCCGGTTTCCATGCATGGTTGAACAGGGTCAGGATAAACAAAGGAGCTTGGCTGAGACCTGCAATCAGGAGAGAGAAAAACTGCAGGAACGTTGGCAATGCCTGTCTCCTGCCTGGTCCAGGACCAAATACGCTGACTTGTCTAGCCATGAGGTCTGGGCCGCTGTCTTCTGTACCATCTCCACACTGACAGACCAACCAGCTCCAGGAGGACATCACCTTCACCCAGAAATGGCAAAGAGTATTTCCTCCTTCACCTTCACAGACAAAATCTATAGACATTCAAGGTCCACTTGTAACGGAGTTTTACACACGATTTATAGCAGCCTAAACTAACTTAACTAAACTAAACCCATGCTGGCATCCCATCTACACTACAGCATGCGACATAGACATCGGCAGTAGTAATGGGCAATACAGGGACGAACCAATGACATTCATTTTGGTATTGCTTTACAAGCCCTGAACTCCTGTTCCAAAGCTCTTAGTCATCCATTTTTTTCATATCTCACCCCTAAATTATTCCTTAACTGACTATTGTCGCGATTTGAGGATCTTTTGACATATTATAAATGCAAACAGGCCCATAAATCTCACAGTAAAAACTTAACATGAGATGCCTGCATAATCATAAACAGTAAATATTTTGCTGTGGCAGTGGTTCATAAGGGAAAAATTTGCATTTCACTTTGGTTTGGCCCAAATGTGTTTTGATTTCCTTGGAGGTCGTTGAGGGTTTTTTTGGTTCAGTCTCCTGTAATATAAATAATAATGTAGCCAGATGCTTGGTACATAAACACATGGCTGATGAGCAAAGGGATGTGAAGTATAATGTTCATCATCTTTAAAACACTGGGAAACAAGGCTACTGTTTTTAAACTGTATAAAATGCATGGCATAAGCCAAATGTGAATATCTGGGCAGGATCATAGTCTGCCCATGGTGATAGGAACGGCATGGAGGGACTGGTTCAATTTGTTTGGGGCCTTATCACACAATCTTGCCCTTTCTGCACAAGAGTTTCAAAAAATTGTAGAAGTCCCCAGTTTTGCAGAAGAGGGCTGGAACATGGTGGTGTGACTACACCATGAAGCAAAACAATAATTGTCTAAAATCAGCGCAAGCAAGCGCAGGATCTGTCCAACATTTTGGCTCCTCTCAAGCCACTGCTCCATCTGAAGTCATTGGAAGAAGGAGGTTCAGTCCCTCCTGAATGGGACCACAAATGTCTCTGCTGGATATCCAGTGACTCCAGAAATTACAGAGATTCCTCCAGAAAATGAATTACTTCTTCATTCAAGAAAAACTTCTTTTTCTATGATCACATGAACCATATCTGAGTAACAACTTACCTCTGAATTATGAATAAGAACTGATCACATTATTAAATACAGTATGTTAAATATTTACCACTCTTCCATGCATGTGAACCTAAATTCAAGAGATTTAGCAGCATCACAAGCAGTTTGGGCTGATTCCTGTGGTCACATTTTGCTTAACATCCTCCTAGATTCCAGTGTGTTATGACTGTGATAGCGGTATATAATCAATACCTCGTTTGTAGAAAAGTCTATAGCCATGTAGGAGGTAATTCCCAGCACCCTCTTCTCCAGAAAAATTTGCATAGAGTGTCACATTTCTGTTCCATTGGTGCCACCTATTGGTAAGTGCACATGTCAACCCATGAAAACAGTCCTTTCCTTGGAGGAGCAGTGACAGGGACATGGGCCTGTCATCAAAGATGGCCAACTGCAGTCATGATGTAGGCATCATCTGGGACCAGTTTGAGAGCAAGCTCCTTGATCCCGTTGAGGCATTCAGCTCCATCAACCATTTTCCACCAAGCTCAGCTCACGAACCTGGAACAGAGCAGCTTGTTGCTACCAAGTTGAGTAGGAAGTCCTACTGCTGACTTCTGCTTAGCCTTGTCACCACTTTTGTCCTCTGGGGAAGATGAGTTACTGGTCTGTCCCATAAACAACGCAGTTTTCATTGCAGTTTGCCCAAGCCTAAGTGGACCAGACCTTCAAAAAGCTCTCCTTGATTTCAGGTTCTGTCTGACACAGTGACTTGGCCACCAAAGCACCAGCATGATGTTCTTAGTCCTGGGTATCCATCTGTAGGGCACGCTCCTAGACAGAGTTAGCTAATACTGTTCCCAGAAAATGGTAAAAATCCTGTTCTGGGTGAGTTACTTTGATGTCTCAGTTGAACAGTTATTCTTTATTGAGAATAACTCTATTCTCTTTCTCTGTTGACTAGGTCTTCCACACGGAGGCTTCCCAGATGAAAGGAAGGAGAAAAGAGTAAAAGTCCCTGATTTATGAAGATTAATAATTAATGTAGATTGATCACTTTATCTCCCTGGGGAGCATCTCCCAGGAGAGACCCATTGGGCATCCTTGGTAAAGAGAATGACAGTCAACTGTAGTCTGACCAAACTTTGCCAGTCAGAAGACCTGTCCACAGTCCTTCTCTACACAGTTTAGTCTTGGAAATGATTAAAACCTCTATGCCAGCAGATATCAGCAATTATCTGAGGACATCAGCAAATTCTGGGCTGGGGCTTTGTGCCAGATCCTCCTACAATTCAAACAAAGCACTTGTTCCCTCAGCTGTGGTCTCCTTGCCAAGGATGACCCCAGCCTTTTGGGAGGTGGTGACAGGAGAGGGAGAACTTGTGGATTGGGTAGCTCCAGGAAAGCCCCAGAGTCCCGCACCCAGCGATCCTGCACAGTGGGTCTGAATGTGCACGGGGACATTTCCTGATGTGAGCAAGGAGCATTGCCCGAAGGGTACCTCCTCGTACCACCTCGGCTTGCAGAGGGCAGCAGGTGACCCCAAGCTGCACCAGACCGACACTGAAATTCATGGATGAATCAGGATGAGTCCTGTTGGGAACACACTTTCTCCACATTCCCATGCGATGAGTCATTTCTAGCAACGGCTTCTCCCACATCGTTTTCCATGTAGGCTGGAGCCCACCCTGAAAGGTGCTGTTCAGCTCCCTGCTCACCTCCATCCCATCCTTTCCAGAATTTCCCAGCTCCCCTAGAGCCCCCTGTCTCTGATCCCAACACAGCCCTTCCTGTCCCTTACACTTTCATTTCTGTTTCTTTACATCTTTATTAAACTGTATAGCCACTTTGATAGGAAAATTGAAAAGAAAAAGATATGAGGAACAACAAAAAAGCCATAATTATGAAGATTCAATTTAATTTTAAAGGTTGTGGAAGGAGGAAAAAAAAAAGAAGCAGGAGAAGAAGAAACCAAATTAATTTAGCAGGAAAGCATTGCATGAAATATTGTTGGAGTTTAATAACCATGCAAAGACAGATGATATGTGTGGAAAAATTAGTTGTAGGACCTCATAATAGTCTATTAATATTTTCTACAGGCGCAGAAACCCTTTGCTGAATGATTGTAACAAAGTAATCTTTTTTTTTTAAGACATTAAAAAATATCTTCAAAAGAAGAAGACGGCAGCAATGTACATACTGTACAGAATGGAGACCCCGGCGAGGCACGTCAGATCCCAGGCTAGATTCAACACAGCCTGCTCCGCTCTGCCGTGATGGAGGGTCTCCCACCAGGCTGCTTGCTGGGGACGATAGTCCCAGATGGTGGGACGTGGCCCCTTGACAAGGCATCTC
>NW_009624775.1:0-10982 GCF_000690535.1 Cariama cristata | reverse complement strand
GAAAGATGCTTCTCCTGTGAAGGACAGGAGTGAAATCCCTGTCAGCTGGGGAGATAATTGCTCTGGGTGGGCAGATCTGGCTGAGAAATGGTCTCCTGGAGGAAATGATTCTGTGTGCAGCCCCTGCTCCCAGACGTGGCTGCTTGGTAGAAGCATCTTTCTCCTTTCTTCTCCAAGATATCCCCATGCTGCCTCTTCCAAAGAAAGCCCTGCCACTCGGAGGTGTCCAGGCTCCTCCAAAGGAGGATGCAAAACCCATCACAGTTATGTTTCTTCTCCCAAACGACCCATTCTGCCAAAGATTGGCATTGACCTTGGACATCTCAAGGCGGAAGAGGCCAAGGGCAGTGTGAACCAGTGGGTCCGGGTGAAGAGGTCCATAGAGAGGCTCGTGCCCAGCCCCACTCACGACTGCCCTCTTCCCTTCCCTCTCCCCTTCAACTCCAGGGAGAGGTTAGACTCAGTTCTGTTGCCCTCCCTCCTTGACTCTGCTGTCGTAGTCCTGTTTTCTCCAGATATCAAATGAGATCAGAATCTTAACAACCAGCCATTACTTCCATAGTCAGGTCTGCTGTCATCATGACATGATAGCAATGGGCAGGTGCCCCACAAACATAGAGGGAGCAACAGTCTTTTTCAAGGCACCCTCAGGAGACCAAATGTCATGATTGAGTTCTTGCTGAGCCTGGAACAGCCTTGAATTTGGCCCATGAAGCCAGACATGACACCAGAGCAGGACAAGGCTGCTGCCTGAAGGCTATGCTGATCACACAGCCCCATGACCTCAGTGCAAAGAGAAAGGATGCTTGGGTTGACTTGTCACCTTCTGTTCCCCAAGATGGACAGGGCAAAGACCTCCCCACCACAGTGTGATGGTGGAAAGCTGGTGCTGATGCTGAAAATCAGCATGCCCAGGAGCAGTGTTCAGCTGAGGCATCGATGTTGCTCAAAGGCTGAGGCAGCTGGATGGAGCCTTGATTTTGGGAGGACAAAGGGAATGGGTCAGGCCACAGAAAAGTCATGCCCATCTTCAGCTGGGTTTGTAATATTGTGAGTCTAAAGGGCTCCGCACACGAGGGAAAGGGCAGTTCCCTGCATAGTACTGTAAAACATACACACACAAATATATATGTGCACATCTGTGTCTTTAAAATCAGTCTTAACAACCAAGTAAAATATAACCACGACTGCATCAAGACAAAGGATGGCAATGGGAGCAAGGGAGGGGAGGTCTCCATCCGCGGACGTTTTAACTTGGTCTCTCAAAAGGATGTATTTCCTTGGTCCTAAATGGGATTTGCTTTAGCTCCAGACAAAACCCTTAGGATCCTGTAAACTCAACTAGGTCACTCCTGCAAGGCAAAAATAAAATGAAATAAAGAAATGAAATTAAATTAAATGCTGAAAAAAATAAAATAAAATAAACCCAGAACAAAACCAAACTGCAATTCCTCATTCAGCTTCCCCTTTCTCCTATTTTAATCTGTACAGTACCATCCAGTTCCAGCCTCCCCCCTTCCCCTTTTTTTAAATACAGTCTAATCCTGAGTGTGAACTGATGTAGTTTGTGTGTTAGGGGGGAAAAAAATCTCTCTCTCTTTCTGCCTTTTTTTTCCCTTCTTCTTTCCTTGGCCCAGTTCATTATTTTTCTTTCTTGTCACTCAGTGTGATAGGTTGAACAGAAGTGCACAGATGAGCACTGAAAACGGTGTCACAAGGCCTTAATCTAGTCTTTAATGCCTGACTTCAGAGATGTCATTTATCTTCTAACTGCAGCAGGCTTCCACCAACTTTATCTCTAATAATATATTGATGGATTAAAAGGGTCGGGCAGGAGACCGGGCTGGAAAAATTGCTTATTGACATCAAAATACAGTGCCCTCAACCTGATAAACATGGAGGGGCTCGTGTATCTCCCAGAATAGTTGGCGTTGCTATAATTTTTTTTTTTCTAGCATGTTTCTCCCAGGTTCATGGGGTGGTCCAGTAAAATAAACAAACGGAACAAATAAATAGGAAATGTAGTTTCTGCATTGACGCAGCCGAGTGGAAACCCAGTCGTTTCTATAATAGTTTCTTAATGATAGTGCCGTGCAGGGCGATTTATTGCAGACCACAAGCCACATTTTGAAGCGACCTGACAGGGAAGGGCTGCCATTGTTTTAGCGGGTCGGTGGGTATTAGGGCATGCAGGATGAGAGATTGCAGCACCCTGTAATAGCATTTCGGGAAGCGGTTTCTTTCCCTGGTGGTGTAAAAGTTGGGAGCTGTCTAGCAATCTTTATGGCTGAAATTCATCCCTTGCCGTGCAGATCTCATGCGAGAAGAATGAAATGGAGGAGGAGAAGGGACTGCCACATGAAGCATCAGCAGAAACGCTGCCCTGACCTCCGCTCTCCACCACAAACCTGGTAGATGGGTACCCAGTGGGGAAATGCTAACTACCCGCTATTTTGGGGATGACGTAGCCTTGTGCATGCCCCAGATACAGCCGGAGAAAACATCCCTCTTGCTCCTCAACCACCACGGGCATTTTGGGTTGCCGCTCATCCTTGATTTATCTGTCCCTTTCTGATTTCAGCAGTTTTCATACACATGTTGGCTTGGGGAGTGCTCCTCAAAGGTCCTCCAACACAAAAACTGGGCTGTGGCCAAACAGCTTCCCAACACTATGGGAGCAAACACACCTGAGACTCAGCATCCCATGACCTCCGCCAAAGGCAGCAGAAAGGTTCTCCACTGTGTTCCAGTTGGTTTTAATAATCCTACGGGATTACTGGCAGGGAAAGGCGGTCACAACTGGCATTGGTAGCAACAACCACAGGTGAAAAGATTTTCCTTGCGGCGGGATGGAGGTGGTTCAAGCCTTCACTGTACAAACATTGCATCGCTGGGGAAAGGTAGAGCTCCTGCTGAGTCCATTGTGATGTGACTTTCGTTTGTCTCTTGCTAAGGAAACTTGTTGCAAATAGAGATGATTAAAAAACATGGATCTTCACCCTGAGGAAAGCTCTGACACTTTAAGTTTGGTTTATAGTAAAGCCAGGTTGAATGGCAAAATCCTGAAGCCTCCTCTTGGAAGAAAAAGTTGAGAAAAACATACTGAACAGTACATTGTAATTTGGACAGATGTTCCCAGGCCATTCCAGCTTGAGCTACAGGTGCCCCCCACCCTGGCCCATCTGTTCTCCAAAAGGGCTCACTCGAAAATACCACCCATCGTGCCCTGTGATGGACATATCTCCCTAAACTGCTGCTTGGGCTTCCTGGGAAGCCCATGAGCCACTGAGAGAGATGGAGAGATAAACTTTGTCACCAGAGAAAGCATTTCATTTCATTTTCCTGGAAAGAAATTCCATGAAAATCAATCTTCCCACAGAAAAATTTGATTCTTGGCAAAAAGCCTCTTTCTGATAGGGAATTGCCTCAACTCAAAAATATCTGAGCCGCTGTGGTTACAAGAAGAGTCACGTTTCATTCCCACATGCATTGAGAGGGATTTTGTGTGAAGGCAAGCTCAACGGTCGTTGAGGAGGTGGTAAAGTTGTCATCATCATCACAAGAGCTTTTAATTATCAGGAGTTCAGGCTGCTTTGATCATAGCCCAAAACTCGAGCTAGGTGGCTCGAAGCAGTGCCGGATGGCCCAGCAGAGACCACGATGGCAGTGGAAGTGGTCCTTAGCTTGGAAGAGACGGGTTCGGAAGAACTAACCAGCTTACACACTTTGAGAGACTTCTCCTTCCCTGATAGATGGAAATAATGGAAATAATACTGCAGGGCATCACATAGATGACGTCAGGTACAAAGACCTCTAGGATGCAGAGCCCATAAATAAAGATCAGTGACCAAGGTCCATACAACTGGGCTCTGGAAGATCAGTGCTGATAAACGCCATTCCCATTCAGGAACCCTAAGAAACAAAAAATGTGAAAAAAAAAAAATAAAAAATGAGGAAAATGTGGAAAAATTAGCCTGATGATCTCTGGTGAGCAACCAAGCCGTAACTTCGATCATGAGCATTGCTCTGGGAGCAAACGGCTGAGCATCGCACGGTCTGGCGTCCCAGTTCCTGAGATGGGAATGATTGGCAGGCGCTTGCAGACGGCAGAACACAAGCCTCGCATTACAAGATTGTCTTTCCGAAATTTACCCGCTGAAACGCTGAATTTATCAGCTGAATTTATCAGCTGAAATGCCTCAGACTTCTGGGAAGCTGCCTGTGGCCGACCACTTGATGGGAAGAACGTCTCCGATTTTTTTGGCATGTGGAACTAAAGCAGCTCAGCCGCTTCCCCCTACACCTGCCAGTCACTCCTGGTTGCATTTTATCTAAGCACCATTTTCTAATTTCACTACGGTGAAGACTATCACAATGCATTTTTGCAATAGGTAGCTAAAATGACAGACCGCGAGGACTGTTACATTTCGAATATAAATTGAATAAATTACTGTAGTTAAAAATAGCGATTTAATACCCATATTCTGCTAAGAATAAAAAATCCAGCCTGATTTTTTTGCAAGTGCCATTCTTTACACGTTTCTCTTTTTTCAGACTCCTTGGCAAACAGAGAAATACCCCAAAATGAGGTGGTTTTCTCCTTCAGAAATGGAATTATCTGAAGCTTTTTGCAGGACTTTATTTCCTTCCCACTAAATTCCCAATGACGTAACCAGGACCGAGTTTGGCCAGCACCGCCTGGTTTTAGCATCTCACCATTCTCTGAGACATTTCGCAAATGAACTTTTTCCATTATTCCCTTTGATCACCCCGTCTCTTTCTGAATTTCCAGCTAATCACTTCTCATCCCTTATACAACAGGGAGGAGGCAGAGTTTCTCGCCCCAAAGCCGCATGTCCCAGCGTTCGCAAGGCCAGGAGGCACAGCGATGTGCTCTGCACCACGGGTCAGCCGTGAGTGATTCCTCCAGCCAGACCCAGCCCTGCTACAGACCCTGCCGTTGCATTACTGCTTTGCTCACAGGAATGTGATATGAAGGAGACACCAACGGTAATTCGTAGCTCTTCACTGCCTACAAACTAAGCCACAGCCAACTCCCACTGGTGTCCACAGTAGCGGGGTTTTCTCCTCAAGGGTCAACTATTTTTCACTCTTAGGTGTTAAGATATTTAACATGGGAATGATTTCGCTACCTAATGGAGTAGTAAACTCACTAGATTTTATTTTTTCCCCCCGGGGTTGGTCATTTAAAATAAAAAATATCCATATCGCACTTGGCCATCCTTACCTGTTTTCCTATTATTCTCCAGAAGTAATTGCCAATGATTTAATGGAGCGGTTCCCAAAAGGCGTGGGCATGAACATCTGTTTGTTGTACTGCATCCTGCGCCTTCCAAGGTGCCTTCTCCCTCAAACCGCTTTTCCCCTGAAGAATCACACTGTCAAAGCCCTCATTATTTTATAACTTCTATGCTCCTCTTCTCTTCTCACCTTGTTAAATACTGCTGGAGAAAAGGAGTTCAGTAGCTCTACCATTTTAGCAGCACCATTGATTTTGTCTCCCTCTTCATTTATTAATGGAACTACTCTCTCTCTAGTATTCCCTTTTCCCTGATATAATTGTAAAAGCTCTTTTTATTCCCCTTAAGCCTTTCTGCTCTCTGAGCTGGCCTTATCTTTTCCCTGCAAGCCTTAACTGACTGTATATTCTTGTTTAGTTCTCTTTCCCTTCTCCATTTTTCACTATAGGTTCTTTCTTTACGCTCCTATCTTTCGCCGGTGCTTTGTTATGCCACATTGGATGCTACTTGTCCTTCCATTTATTTCAACGGGAACAGTAGCGTGTCCCACTCTATGGGGCTATTCTGGTGTTTATGGCCTTTTCTCACCCCTTCGGATTTAACACATCTCCCCAATGCACCCGGTTCATGCCTTGCCACAGAGGCACCGGACAAAGTGCAGGCTGGAAAGGCACCATCCATGGGAAGTCCCACACCTTGTAACCCCAACATCCCAGGCACACATCTCCATCTAGGAGGAACCAGAACATCTCTCCCAAACCACAAATCCTTTTCTTCCCACCGGCAGTTCAGAGCCAACTCTTGTTTCTGAACCCAAGGTCACCAGGTTTCCAGGAAGGGAACGGGAAAGTTCACAGTGTGGTTTTAATTATTACAGCAAATATTGTCCAGAGCAGCCCAACAGAGGCAATAGACTAATTGGATTTTACCAGGGCCTCTGTGAAATTTCTGAACGGGATTTTGCATTACGAGCATTGCGATACCAGCAGGTTGGACAAAAGGACTCAGGAGCCACCCTGATCCTCTGGGTCTCTTGCTTTTTGCAAGTGGAATACCTTCATTCCAAATAGGTAACAGCTTAAAAGAAAAAAAAAAATCACAGAACTTTTTTTAATGAATCATCGTTTCATCTGGAAGAATCAAAACATTGCATTCTTAAAATAAGGAAACACACGCTTCAATTCCATTGGACTTAGAACATGTTAAAATGAAGAATTTTCCTGAAATTGTAACAAATTCACACAATTCCTTTGCTAAGTCTGAATCTACATTTTCCCATACAAGATGGTTTTTCTACAGCGAGGCCACAGAATAGAGATGGGAATTATCAGAAGACCAGAAAACAATGCCTCTGAGGAAAGATTGAAGAAGTTGGGGTTGCTCAGCTGGAGGAGAGGTGGGACACTGCTGTAATCTCCGAGTACAGAGAAGGCTTATGGAAAGAGGAAGGGATAGCTTTTCTTCCTGGTAGGTAAGATAAGTAGTCGTGAGCTTAAACCACAGCAGGAGAGGCTAAGGCTGGATGTGAGGGGATGAGGCTGCTGAAGTGCAGGGACAGGATTTTGGGGGAGCGCGTTGTGCTCACATTGATGGAGGTGTCTTTTCAATAAGCAAGACCACCACCCACCTGGAGCAGCACGATTCCACTGGTGCTGCTGCAAAGGTCATCCCAAGGTCCTTTCCATCTCCTTATTCCTAGAATTTCACTGACCCTGCTGTCCTAAGCAAGCACCAGTCTGCAAGGTTCAATGTTTTTTGGATACTGCAGCACTTCTATAGCACTGTGGGGGTTTGGTAGATCCAGAGAGGAACATCTCAGAAGACTTGCTCGGTCTCCATGTCTCCCACCAAGCAGAGCCACTATGCTAGGCACTGCCCCTGGCTTAAGCACTGATGAAGCACGGGTTTTTAGAAAAACATTATCGAGAATATAAAAGACCCAGGCACTGAAAACCAGCTAGAACCATGAAGCCGAAAGCAGCCAGGAGTGGCATTGCAGACAAACCCAGCCCAGGAGGGCCCCGAGCCCTAGCGCAGGCACGGGGGGGAGTAGGGAAGGAGGGGACCCTTCAGGGAGTTTGGCACTGGTTCCTTCTCCAAGTCTGCCCTGGTGTGCACAGAAGTTATAGCATGGCTAATTACAGGAAATTAAAGAGAAAGAGATATAAAGAGATCGCCTGAGCTGAGAGAGCCCTGGGAAGGGCTGGTGGATGTCCCGTGGTGCCGCTGCTGCAGTTAGACCCGCAGAAAGTGGGGCTGGAATGAGAAAGCTTGGGACTATGTGGCAGGAAAAGGTTAATTATAACCCATTTATTTGGAATTTAATTTACAGGCATTGAATATTTGTAGATTAACAGGTGGTAAGGCCGGAAAAGATAAAGTGCTCTAGGCTGGAGCAGCAATGATGGGTGACTGTGGCAGAACAGAGCTTGTCCTTAGCCCAGAGCACCACAGTAAAGATGCTCGTGCAAGAACTGTGGGAGGCACCTGGCTAGAAGAAACATTCTCGATTGATGCCAGCAGTCAGGAAGCTTCTGGAAACTGGAAAAAGTGCAGTAGACTTGGCTGGTTTCATGGTGCAAATTCTTAGTTGGGCTGGAGATCTCTTCTATTTATGGGACTCAGCTATTTATGGGGCTCTCGTTTCACTGAACAGGAGTGAAAGTCCTGGGCGTGCTCAGCCTTGCAGATATCTCGGGAGCATCAGGAAGATCCTTGCCACATGGTGCCCTCCTCCCAGGTCAGGCCTCTCCCTTTTGCAGAGCCCCTTGCACGAAATAGGGATGAGGACAGGAGAAGTGGAAGAAGAGAGAAAAGAGAGAGTAGAAGGAGAAGACTGTAGGGCGAGGAGGATTGCACCCATCCTGGTGCAGTGCAAGCCAAGACAGAAACCAAGCCCCACGGCCAGGCTGTCCCCATGCTTGCTGCACTCGGTAACAGCAGCGGAGCTGGAAACCAGTGCAATGAGGGCAGCATCAGCCTGGACATGACATGGCGATGAGCGCTGGGGGACGAACGGCACTATCAGTGTAGCCAAGGTTTCCATCGTCCTGCAGAACAGCTATAGAAATGGTTTAACGGAACACGTTGCTAAACTTGTTTCTGTGGATATCCTCTAACATAAACTGCTGCTATCAGAGGTAAATAATCATCTACTAAAACTAGTTAGGAAATGTCACGCATCTTTAACCAATTTGGAAGAGAAACTCCCAGCAGAGGAGTGAGTTTTGCAGAGTGCCAGGTGGCCCTGGCAGCTGAGCCCTTGGGGAAAAGCTCAACAAAATCTCCCAGTCCAGGAGCTAGCTCCAGGATGGTCTGTTGTTAGGAAGAGGTGAGCCGGTGGGAATGCCATCAGGCCTGGAACAGGCATCAATACGGTCATATCAGGATGCTTAAAGACAAGAAAATCTAGAGTATGACTGTGTTGGTCACACCGACCAACAAATCCAACCAAGCTGGGTGCAGAAAAAGAAAAAAACTCCTGATCTTTGTAACTTTTCTAGCAACTTTTCCATTAGTCCAGACGCACCCATGAAACTGCTCTTTTCAGCACTTTGGGAACCTCCTTCCTACAAGAGAGCAAAGATTTCACATTGACTCCTCAAAAGAAGAGGTAATACTGTGCTTTCAACTTGCCATACCTCAACATCTCCTATCTTGGCTCTTCCATGTCATCAAAGAACACAGGATTAGTGCATTTCCATGCTTTTGAAGACCACATCATATGACCCCTTCCCTCCACCATCCATATCCAGACCAACTGGGGGTTTTGCCTTACTGGCGTTGCTGGGAGACATTTCCAGAGCCTCGATGCTTTAAGGTTGGAAGTGCACCCGCACCCCCAGCCCCAGCGTTCCTGCACCCATGGCATAATCGTGGCAAGTCTTTAAGTATTTTAAGGGGGGAGGGGGGTGGAGGAAGGAGGTCCATGTTTGCAGAAAAAAGAAACAATAATTCCTTCGGCAGTTTGATGTTAAAAGAAAATAAAGGCTTGTAAGCTGCTCTGAAGCTTGAATGTCAGAAGTAGACCCTGAGGACGTGGATTAGAGGGCACAATGAAGGTGAGTCTGTGAAATGAGCATCACGGATCTTTGGGCGATTGTTAATAAGAACACAGAAATGCAAATCTCCAGGAGCTGGTGAGACACCAGCCTGTGTGCCTACAAATGCACATGTGACTCCAATCAAATTAAGGGAGATTCACACCAGGTAAAAGGCACATGGTTGACTTGATGCCTGTCACACCACAGAGGCCTTATCTCCTGCTGGGGGAGAGCAAGAGGTCCCTCACAGGAGCAAGCCCAGCATCTCTTTATGTACAGAAAATGTAGGGAAGTGACCCTATCTAAACTTGGCTGGGTCCATGAATATCCTCTTTGGGGGCATTTGGCCCCCATACGTAGCACTACCTAGAGATTCCCTTGTATGTGACAACAAGCAAATTGCACGCAGTTTAGCGAATCCTGACTGCAGTTACAAATAATGAATCCAATTATCTCCTTCTTCCACTTTTTTTTATGTGAGAATCCATCCCAAACTCTTTATGAAGCTGAGACGCTGCTAGAGGAGAAAGCTGAGCAGAATATGGTGTGCCAAGTCCTCATTCAGTAAGGGCTTTCTTCTTGTTGACCGTGACTTGGGGTTCCTCTTTTGTTTTGGGTTTACAAGCTGAAAAGTGAGCCTTAATTCCATCCTGCTCCGAGCTTTGTGCTGTGCACAAGGACAATGAGTCATTGCCTACCCCCTTCGCATAATGATAAGCTCTCATGAAAGTGGTTCGTCAGCTCAAGAGCCGATGAGAAAGGACATATGTTTCCATAAAAAGCTTTGAGTCTTGTCTTGAGCAGTACAACGTTTGGGTTCCTGGGGATCAATGGGCAAAGGGTTGAGCCAGGGTCTCCTCGAGACCTGGACTGTGCTCAGAAGCAACCTTGAGCTTGGAAACTTGGAAGCATCTTCCCAACCAGCGCTCGGTCCTTTCATATGGCCTTCCACTTCTGTTTGCAGAGGTTGCTGTTAGACCTTCTTCTCCCCCAAGGGCTGAATGCAAATCAAAGAAGTTGATCGGTAGACACTAAATACATCCTATCCTACAGCATTTAAGGAAGGACAGAGAATATAATTCCAGTCTCCTAAACCTCTGGCTTTTAAGTCACTGCTGATTTGGCCTGACCTTGGTTTCTGGCCCTTGAGAAATACTGTTAGCAAAAACAGTCAGGCACGCTGAAGCAAAGGTCGAGATTTCCAATGAATTGAGGGCAGAACCCAAGCTTTTGGCGCAGCTCAAACCCTTGTCCCTCCAGGACCCTACAACCAGCAGCAAGGGGAAAATGTGCCACCCCAAAGTTAGCACTGGGTGAGTTTCACGTTATGTCTCCAGAGCAGCGGAGATAGGGCAGGCTTCCACGGGCACATCCCCTCGTTCATCCCCTTTCTCTTCTGAATCCTTTATTTTTTCCCCCTTTCTCATTCTGTCTTTGCTTGCATTTCAAGGTTAAAAAAAGTCAGGATACAATAGTAAATATGTAAGATTAGCTCCTAAAATATGTTAGCAAGTGAAAGCTAAAGAAAGCCAAATGAATTTAAAAAAGGCTTTCTTGAAGCTTAGAACAGAGACAGTCCTTTTGATCCTTTATCACACAATAACAAAGAAAGCACCAAGCGAGATACATATATATAATATACATATAATATATATATTTATATACTCCATGTGTGCGG
>NW_009624774.1:0-36977 GCF_000690535.1 Cariama cristata | reverse complement strand
CCGGCCCAGCCTTAAACGGTGACACAGCCAAAGCCACGTGCCTGGACTTCTTTAACCACTGGAACAAGCCTGACAACTGAGAGAAAGGCTGAGAAAGGCATCTGTCACTACCAGTCAAAAGGCAGAGAAAACGGGCAAACAAACCTTGTGGTAAACACTGTCTGACAAGTCAGCAGCAGAGGAGAATCTAAAGTCTCTTCAAAGTGGCTGTATTGCCATGAAGGAGCAGCTTAGTTAAAAACTCTCTGATGCCACATCTACACATCAAGCAGAGCATCTCCCCCAAACTGGCCAGACACAGCTCTATCCAAATGGAGCAATGTCACTTAGATCACTGAATTCCTCGCAGTGATAAAAGGTAGATTCTAGCTAAACTGAAACATAGATACTGTGATGGTGACAAGTTTGACTTCCAGGGCACAAGGGAATGCATGCCTTTAAGGCATATGCCTCTCTCAAAAAATATGTCCTTTCAGCCTGTCTGTGTCTATTTTTTTCTTTGAGGATATCCATGAGCTTCATGAAACCTTTTGATGCCATGAAATACCTGAAAGGGAGGATTTTGTATTTTAAGTGTCAGGACTCTCTACAAAGCAAGGTCTCTTCTAGCACAAAAACTCAACCAAAATGTGGTAATGAGCCTTTCAGAATTTAACAGACATGTTAAATTATTGTTCCCCTTATTGTTCATTAGAACAACATAATCGTGGGTGCCAATACTACGATGCTGAAAGTTTTCCAAGTAAAGTCAATCAAACCCTTCACAAGTCTCTAGGCTCTACTTTTTTCACTGGCAATAGGAAATAACATCTGCAAAACTTCTTCCCCAAGAGGAAAGGGGTTTAACCCTACAGCTCCTACCGCTGACAAGACTTTCATCTTCCACCAATAACAAGGTCTTTAGGCAAGAGTCACTATAAATGTCAGGAATATATTGCATAATATGGCTACAAAACCTATGGGTTTGGTGAAAAAAGCCTGACAGTCTGCCACTAGAGACATGATGGGAGAGAATGAGAGGGAAAGAAAAGCTCGTAGCAGGTATCTTCAGCAGAACTTTAAAAAGATGGCATGAACATGAAAAAGTAGTTTCTTCAAAGCTCATCTTGATATATAGCAGCAATAAATGTTCTTGTCTTTCTTTTTTGAGGACTCCTGTTAGGATAGTCCAGTGGAGCTAAAAGGTAGATGTTGATAGTTACGACTCTTCTTTTCTTCTACCCTATCATCTAGAGGACACTCCAAAAGCAAGTGAGTTCCAAGAGACACGTGTGAACTTGAACCAGCATGTGGTTCACGCTGTTGTCTGAATAAAGCAAGTCGTCCCCGAGGTTCATGGGTTTTTGTCTTTTCACACAACAGACTCTTGTTAGGTCTATAACAACTCAGAATATAAGGAAATTCTGGAGCACAGCAAATAGCTGGAAAGTCACCACAATAGAGTCTTCTGTATTTTCCCATTTTACATGCTGGCAAATAGACTGTAATTAAGTCAGCTGCTGAAAGGCTCTATTTCCAAATAAGTCTCAACCCCTTTCTGCTCTCACAAGCTCTGATGCAAAGAGTATACCATCTAAAGACCAAGAACAACCCATGATCGTGACCATCTGATCAGTGCCAGTCAGCTCTAGCAGTGAAGCAGATGCTGGTTGTGGTGCAAACTGCTCATTTCAGCTTACTCGAGAATGCAGTGTTATAACGGACCACCCGAATTACGCAGCTTAGTATCTTGCAGTTTCTGGCATCAGCATAACAGATGCTAAGTGCAAAAAAAAAAAAAAGTACACAGAACATCTTCTTTCTCAATATTAAATACCAAATTTAAGGTCACTTATACAAAAGACCAAAACCCATGAGCCTGTCTCATGCCATGGGAAGACAACAGAAGAGACAGGCATTGCACATATCCTACGACCCACATGCATGTACACAAAAAAAAAAAAAAAATAAATTTCTTTAATTAAACAAATAAGAGAAAGATACTCTGTAAACAAATACAAGACTGTCATCTTCTATCCTCTCTAAAGCAAGCTTTGTTATTTAAGTAACTTTGTTTTCCATGGATTTGTATAGCGAATATTTCACAGGCAGAATATTTCTCTCTGAATAAATATAATTTGCTCTCCATTAAAGTCTCTCAGCTGTTTGAAGTTGATGGAATTCATCAAGTTCTGTTACTATGCCCACAACGCATCTTCAAGATTGTGCTGGGCTTTTTTTCCTCTTTTCAAGTAGTCTTTATTGTTTGCTGCACTACTAAATTTTTATTTACTTCTATATATTTTTAATAAATTAAGGCCCAGGCCCTGCCAAGCTTTGCTGGTGTGGTTTTGTTTATGGTCTGTCACTTGTGCCTTTGTAGTCAATAGAAATACTCGGTGTGTAACAGACCCAACATACCTAGTGCCTTCAGTGGTGAATCACAGGCACAGAACTGCTCTCACTGAACTACTTACGTAAAGAAAGTATGCATAACTTTTTTCAGGAATTGGCCCTCCATCTCTATCTGGACAGATTTCTGTAAAGCCTTATAAAAATTTTCCAAATATAAATAAACCCACAAAAATGTTTGCAATTTAAAAAGCTGTATTTTCCTTCTACCTTTCTCATATGATAATGAAACCTAAGAATAAAAGAACAAAGGACAGTATTATTGTATAATATGGTAACACAGAAAGTTTAAAAGAAATTCCTAGTCATATTTAACCATGAAATTACACCCGCAATTACTTCTATGAAAATAGAAAGGAGTTCAATGTTCAACACACACCTATAATGATTTTTTTTTTTTCTTAAAATGTAATGACAATTTTTGTTTTTCTTGGACTGCTGGTGATAGTTTGAGGAGTTTTATATTGAGACTTTTAGGGAATGCAAGGGTTAAAGATGTGTAAAACGGATTTTCTCACAGTTTAAAGAGAGCAAAACAACACATTTAGGAAACCAGACAGCTAAAAGGTCAAACCGTTACACTTCCAGGTCAAACTTCTGGTTGCAATTAAGTAAATTCCTCTAAACATTTCTAGGGAAATCATATTTCTTTTAGGTTTTATTTCAAATCCCTATTCTTTCTTGCTTATATTGTAACCAAAACAATATTGCTCTCTTTAGAAACATTTAATAAAGCGTACTTACTTTTTTTTTTAAAAAGGAACCTGACATTTCACCTCAAAATAAAAATCAAATCCTTATTTTTTCCATCTCATTTAATAAACAGTTGAACCAATTAAAAAAAAGGCAAAAGCAGCTATCAAACCTAGTTAATTTTTAAAAAATAGATCCAGTCTTTCCTTTCCCCTTAGAAATCATATTTTCCTTTTCAGCCACTTTCATTATCTGTATTTTCATAGTAGGGTTTGACTTGGTTTTTTCTGTGGTGGGTTTTTTTTTTTACTAAATCAAGCTATTTTCCCCCTTCCGTGCAGTTACACGAAAAACCCGCAAACCTAAGATGCTGGCAATGGTCCTGATGTAAACGCTGACATGCCCGCTAGAACATACCAGCAATTTCATGACTCCTATCACTGCCCAACAAGACTACTTAGGTCTAAAACCACAGAATCTCTGCCCCAGTAACACACAGAGATACTCAGTTTTTTTCAGAAGTCCCAAGCACACAGCCACCACAGCTGCACACAGCCACAGCATTATCCGCACATGGACAACAAGCACAACAGGAATGCAGCACACGTGGTTTTTGTAAGGCACAAGAGGTAGATCTGGTATGCATCTAAACAACACAACCCAGTTGGATGTTAGCGAGTGATACATGCAATCACACGTACCCAAGCTGAAAACATGAAATCCTAAAGGTGTATTCACACTACATTAAAAATTTAGCCGAACACAAAAGATATGACCAGATTCAGACATTACTTGCAAATGCTTTACTTCAGCAAAATGCATGTATTACATTAAACTGCCTTCACTAATTTATCTGTAGCATATTCCAGCCAACAGTCTTCAAGCTATCCCACACACATATTTGTAAAGGTCAGACAGCTAAGGAAAGTCAGGTCTATCATACTGACCAAATAATTTCTTCTCTGGTATTTTAGACATTCCAGTGCAAGGAATTTGAGCATTAAATGCAGACCACAGAATCTATAAAATGCTCCTAGCAGAAATCCTATTTGCCATGTTCACAAAGGATGGGAGAAGATAATTTAAAGTCAAATTTATTTTTCAGAAAATTTCAACTGAAACAGTGAACATTCCAAAAAAAAAAAGCTCAAACTTACTTGCTACCTATTCCAGCTGTGCCTAGTGCTCAAACAGGTGCATGGAAGCTGTACACTGACACCCTGTCCTCTGTATGCCTGCTTCCAAGTGACTACAGAAGCTTTAAAAGACTATACAGAGCACACAAGAAAGAGTACTTTCAAGAGGAACAGATGTTACAAAGAAGAATCAGGTAGTCAAATAAGAAATGCTAAGTGCTTAGGGACAGATTTTCAAAATCACACCATGGGGATTCCAAAAATGCTGAATTCCCACTTGTGACAAACAGATGCTAAGGGCTTGTTCCAAAAGGTAGTGGTATGTTCCCCGGCCTAGACGAGCGCCACTTTGATATTCCCAAGTGAATATCAAATCAGAAATTAAAGCTGGGGTTCATCTTGCCTAACTTGCAACATCTGGATCAAACCACTGTCTTAAACTTAATTTCTAACTGATAGAGATTAATTGCCTATTAACTTTTAGCCAGCTTTCATAAACTGAAGGAGAAGACGTAATTCCACTTTGTAAATACACAATTAATGGATACTGACTTTTTGCCTAACTATACAATGAAACTCCAAAGAGAAAACTCTGCATTTGCATAAATATGTGGGTTTGCATCAACTGAAGTACTAACAACAAAACTACTATGCAGAAGTACTTGAATGCTCTAGAAAGACCTTTAGAGCTTACAGAGATAAGATACTAGCTGTCAATGCTTGCGCATGCAAACACACATTTTTTTCCACACACACACACACGAGTAATTTTCATAATATTGTTTTCTTTTCATAAAATGAAAATAATCATACAGAAACAGGAGACAAACAAAAGATGGAAACAAGATGGAAGCAAGAAAAAGAAACAGAATGAATGAAGGCAGATAGTAATTAAAGGTTAGAGATTAAGGCTGTTTTCAAAACCAACACCAAATTCTTTATTTTCACAAATATTCACCAAATTAAACAACTCTCCTGTCGTTTTAAATAAATGATATTTCTTTGCAATACAACACTATGTAAAATACTTTATTAAGGGTATCTTTAAAATAAAAAACACTATTTCATTTCCTTTCCAAGACCACAAATGACTTCACATGGGAGCTGCAACTAGGGAAGAAGCAAAATAAGGAGAATGCACTCAACCCACCTGGTGCTGCAGCTGGCAGTGCCCCGTGTAAGGCAGGGAGAGCAATTGCTAAAGCCTCTGCAAATATCGGTGTAGTAACAGGGAGACAAAGGTAGATCCTTCAGTCTAGAAAGCACAGAACTTTCTCTGACAATCTTTGAAACACACCGGCTCTCTCTGGCATACTAATGAGTTTTCAGTTTATAGTGCAGGCTTTTTCCAGAAAAGTATAATGATAAGAAAGGCCATGCTGGGTAAGATCAAAGGTCCATATAGCTAAATGCCTTGCATGTAAAAGTGGCTATAAATGGCTGTAAGGGGAGACTAAACATAAGAGCAAAGTGCATATGGTTATTTCCCCAGTATTTCCAAGCACTCTCAACTCAGACCTTTATTGAACCAAAGGAGATTTGGGAATTCTGTACCCTCCCTGGACTACTCTCCCGTGTTCTTGTGGACTCAGCATAAGCTTTGATCATACCCATCATCCTTTGACAAAGAGTTCCACAGTTCTGCTACCTACCATGGCAGTTCCAATAACTTCATTTGATGCCCTCTCCTTCTCAAATTGGAAGAGAATGACAGAAGAAAGATTTCGTAGATCTCTGCTGCATTCCCCCTAATTGATACATGCTGAAGAGTCCTAGCACACTTAACTGTTCCCTGTATTTCCTGTGTTCCATGTATTGAATTTCCTCATCTTGGATCATCTTTGTTGCCCTTCTTGGATTTTTTCCTCAATTCTATTGTATTATAATCCAAGGTAAGGAAAAAAAAATCACTAAAAAGAAAATACTCAAGCAGTGCATAAGTATGGGGAGTTTTTTGTTCTAGTCAAATATCCTCTGCCCTGAGAAGAGAACAAAAAAAAAATTAATTCAGATATATAACCTTGATCTTCTAGAAGAAAAATCTTTTGGTGAAAAAATGATGCCTTTATTCCCCATTAGCTGGCTATAAAAAAATGGAAAAAAATAATCTAAAGCAAATACAGGAAATATTAAGTAGAAGATACTAATCAAAACATTCTTCATAAGTTATTGCCTAAGTTACTACATACTTCAGGGAGCTATGAGGCTCTGTTGTCACAGACAGATGAATGGAAGTTTAAAGTTCACCAAGATCTGCAGGACTTGGCCACAAATCATAAATGAATCCACTGTAAAGAAGCTGCAATATAATTCTTTTGAGAGACAGAAATTACAACGTACAACTGCAAACATCAAAGTTCATTTAAAAGGCTTCTGTCCTTCTGAGTCCCCTACGGCAGCTCATCTGCCGTAGCTTAGTTTCCCTCCAGTTGCACTCATCAAATTTTTGTGGAGTTGCTCTTTAAGCAAGATAGGTGAAATGATTCTAGTTAAAACCAAACAAAACACTGTTTCACAGCAGAGGAGTAAGAGTTAACAGCTGGGAGGGTGGGAATAAATCAGTTTTGCTGCTACAGGATTGTAACGCGGAACATACCCTACGAACATCTTATACAATTCACGTTCTACATTTATAGTGAACACTCAAAGCAAACTAGGGCAGTCTGAAAAAGGGTGTTTTCCTTAAAAACACCATAATGTTCAAATTAAAATGCAAGGCCAAAACAGTTCAGAACATTTATCATCATGATTTATTGCTTTGTGTGTGTGCTTACAGGACCCAAACAAATAGTTTCATAAGCAACAGAAATGTATTTTCTTATGAAATTGCATCTTATGCTAAATACTAAATAAGACAGGAACTTTGACTCCAGATCTTTGTAAGGCTGAACTATTCATAATAGCACCTGTACTTCTTCCAGTTTCTCATTTTAGTTAATGTCGGAAAATTTAACATCTGAGACCTCTACCTGTTAATAAATAAAGTTCAATTATTTTTGCAAAAATCAACTAGGCGAGAAGATGGACAGACACACACACAGAGAAAACAGGACTACAGTAAGCCCCATTTCCTTAGACAACTAGGTTAAAAATCTAAAGAAAAAAAAAATACACACAATCCCAGAGAAAGCAGATAAAATCAAGCTGGGAGCTCACTGTGCCATGTGACAGCATGCTCTCTATTTTCATTGTAGAAGAGACTGTACAATAAAAAGATCTGAAATCAGAGCAAAAATGTTCCGCCCTCAAGCCAAGAAAAACAAGAAGGATGCTGGGGAAGGAATGAGAAAAGATCTGAAAATTACTTACAGGATAAACATAGTTTACTTTTTCCTCCCTCAAGAGGGGGAAGAAGGTCAGTTTACAAGATACCTTCTTCCTTCCTTCCATTTCTAACACGGACTTTTCTACCAGCGATATTTTCTTCCTGCATCCTCCTTTTTGTTTCCTCTGTGCCCATGTAAACTTTGCCACCTTCCTTAATTTTCCACAGTCATTCTCTGGTATTTAGTATCCCCACTCAGTCCTCTTTATAGCCTCTCGTTACTTAATTCTCATTGCTCTTAATCAAAAACGGCCACCTTCTGTGGAACATGAAAAACCAGGCTCTGCTTTCAGCTTGTTTAAGTCTACAGTAGGTGAGCATGACAAGACACTATCATGGCTGACATCATCACTAAAAACCAGTACATGTTACTGAGTAGCGCAAGTGACACGAAGTGAAAACATATATATATAAAAACATAAGTTCTAACTTCAAAGATTACACATTTGTAAAGTGAAGTAGTGGGGGGTTTTAATAAGAGAAATTCACTAATACATGGGTTTTGTTATTGGACAGCTTACATTCATTGAACTCCAAATAAAGCAAGCGAACCACACCTGATCAATACCCCTTCTTGCATGATTTTGGCCGTGCAGATTGGATGCAGGCAAAATTAAATCTTTGAAAATCTGCCTCATTTTAATTTTCTCTTAAAAAAACCCAAACACATTTGGACATTAATTAAACACAGGAAATGGAGAGTTTATACCAAAGCCTATGTCCAAAGACTAAATTAAAGCTTACTTTGGCAAATTGTTCATACTGGCCATTTGGGAGGGGTGGGGAAATTGTTCAGACAGAAGGAAGAATAGGAAGAACTTGCTTGTCTTGGCTACTTTGTCTCATTTTTCCATTCTTTCTTTCTTTCTTCTCCTGTGTGTAACACCCACAGATTTCCTAATGAGATGGTATGCGACCCACCACACACTGCTGTGTGGGTGTAACTCAAATGAAAAAGAAATGTAAATTAACAAGTAACATTCATGGATATTTACATTACGTGTCACAAAACTGAAAAGTGGTATTAAATAATATTAATATTAAACATAATACAACATTAATACTAAAAAGAAATCGATAGGTGAAAATTTTCTCTTCAAAATAGTTACGGAAGCCAGCTTAACAACAGTCTTCTCTGCTCAACAGATCTAGACAGCAGGATGAGATCTGCTCATCAAAGTAAGGTAGCTTGGCTTCTATTTCTGAAGAAAATCCTAATACAACATGCTTTGATATCAGAGGTAGTCTAAATGCTTACTAATACTGGTCTAATAATTCAGATTCTAATAAATTTTGAATACATCCTGCAACGTGGAGAGCAAACTAATTAAAATTGACCTGAAAAGATGTTGGTTCAAATAGGGGTGGAATGCTGACCTGGAATACCTGAAGTAGTAAATAACCAGCTAATAAGCATCTTAATGTTCCTTCCATAGATACACTCTTCCTTACAACAGCGGGGGTTTTACAGCAGTGAAACTCTAGACATAGACTTGCATAACTTTGAGCAAAAGAAACCACATTCAGTTTGAAGAGCTCAAAAATTTTTAATAACCTCCAAATGAAACAATAGCTGCAAGCTTAAGCATTTCACCAGCAGCACCTACAGCACGTGTGTGTAGCTAGCCACATACCAAGCTTGCGCATTTCTTTGTATACCACAAAACACTGTAAGCCAAGCAGCGGCCAGTTATCTTGCACTTCATCTGTTTGTGAAAACACACAAAAACATATCTTTGTACTCTACAACCAGAGCCTGTGATCCTAGAGAGGAAGGTAAAATAGAAAAAGATTTTGAAGCCACATTTGAGTGATAATTGCTAAAGACTCGTGGCTCACCTAAAAGGGTCAGTCCCTTAGAGGTAGGTCCCAGTTGCTCCGGTGAACACCCACCTATTCTGTTATTTCCTTCTCAGGTAAGAACAGGCTTGAATGTAACTTGAATAAACTTGATTCTTGGACTTGAACAAAGCACTCCTTTCTCACAAATTACAGCCCTGAGCAAAGCAGGTTGAGAGAACTGGAAAGAGATGGATTTGGAAATTAAGTTTAACATGAATGTTCACTATCACAGACTGTTTTCTTCCTTTATTTCTTTAGTGTTAATTAACGATGGCGAGTTTAACTGCAGAAAACTGATGGAACAGTAATTCTGCCTCATCCAAAGTACATATTCTTTAATCTGAAACTGTCACAGGTATTACTGATGACCTCCTCAAATCCATATCTTTAAGTTTTTCAACCTCAGGAAATAAGGGGAAGAGTCAAGCAGAAGATCAGTTCACAACCCTGGGACAGTATACCAGTATTTTTACTGAAAAGTTCATGATATCAAAGAAAATACAAGACCCTAAAATCTCACGAACACCCTCAAATTAGCGTTACACCTGTCTGCATATATAAAAACAATTATTATGTCTGGCAGTTTTATCTTACAAAATCATTGTTTTTGAAAACTTACTTTTTACTGAGGCAGGAAACTTTGAAAAATAAGTAATACAAAATATCACTTGGTAAAAGAAAACACAGAAAAACCTCAACAAACCTCAGAAATTCTGATCCCATCCTCTGTAATGTCCCTCTGCTTTCATTTTAAGAAAACCCTATTTGTTCACTCAAAATCAGAAAAGTACAAGGATCTGAAAGTTCATGTGTTTTATAAACATTAATAATATTTTAAAGGGATAAAATGTAGTTACAACTTGCAAGGAAAAAAAGAGTTTGAAAATCCTTTAGTGTCCTGAAGCACTTTTTGCTTATGCGGTATTGTGTTTTTGTGGGTAGGAAAAAATTCTCCTGTCATGCCATGACAATCTGGCTCCCATATATGCCTAAAATTTTGTAACAATAAGCCAACCATACAGTATTTAACCTGTTTTTTTCCTTATTAAAAACCACTTATTAATATTGATAATAGTGTTTAAAGTTGCAACCATCAACTAAAATTCTAAAGGAATATAACTTTACAATAACAGAAAACGTTTTCAGAGGCAAAGAATTTGTTCAGAATTAAAATTGTTAATATAATAAGCATTGAATTCAAAAATTTGTATCAGTATGCTGATTGTACATTGTAAGTATGTAATTACATTCATTGCGGAATTCATATTTCAGTAGAGCTCTATTTCAGTATATTTAAGGAAATGTGAGAAACCATAGCCAGTTTTACTATTGCAGCCCTTCTTTCTGTGACAAGTTTATAACATGCTTCAGGCTGGTAATTAAAAAAAAAAAGTCATTATTTCCTGAGAACTATTTAAAAATAAATTGCTTGTGTGCTATAACACCAATAGATAAGCCTATCAACTGTAACACCCACCATGATGACCACAACAGCTACTGAAATAACAGTAAAACAAAAACTGGCAAGCCATTTAGCCCCAAAGCTGATCGAACATTAGAGCACACGCTATAGTGATCATTACCTTTAGTTTAACACATGCATGTACTGAAATTGCACCTATTAGTCTCACCACCCTCACACACACACAAAAAAGTCCCAGTTGGGTAAACGCTCTTACTATTGTTCACTTCACACAGTAATTACTTGACGCTAATGCCAAACCTGCAGTATCACCAGTAACACCAGTGAAATGACAAATGTCATTTACTGCATCATAGCAACTTTTTACGACTGAACAGATTGTCAGAAAAGGGAGAAGATATTATTTCTAAATTAAAAACATCTAAACTAAATGTTCAAGTTAAAAGGAGACTTAACAAACCAGCAAGATTTCTACCAATTCTGTAGGACCCAGGATTACACTATTTATTCTTTTTAATTCTAACGATAGGCTCTCATACTAATAGTACATTATGTTATGTTCATTTTTCAGTAACACAGAAAATTAAAACCCAGTTAATTTTTTCAATAACATAGCTGAAGTGATTTCAGACCCAAACACCAGCTATTTCAGGCTTACTGGCTTTCCTGATGGCAAGTTTCTCATGAAAGAAAATAAAGAATGGCAGTTTCCACAATACTTTATCTTACTTTATTTCACAGTAAGTTAAATAATTTATTTTACCGGTAAGAAACAAAGGACCAGATGATGCATGTTCCATTGATTTCCACTGACCACGCTGTTTACGCGCTTCCAAGTAGTGTTTGACCCTTGAAGCAACAACTTCTTCTAGCAGCATGCAGACCTCCTGAAAGAGTTACCATTGGCGAATTCAGATCTAACCTTACATACGTGCCCACAGACACACAGCAGAAATCAATACAAAAATCACTCCCTTTCACATAAAAAGGAAAAACATTATCTGCAATTAAGTATTGAGGTATTACATAGAGGGGAGAAGCACATAATATAGGAAACGAATGGGAACAAGGAGGGGGGAATCAAACAATTTTGCTACAAAACCAGAGGAAGTACGTTATGAAATTCTCACTTGGCAGATACTCCCTTTCACATAAAAAGGAAAAACATTATCTGCAATTAAGTATTGAGGTATTACATAGAGGGGAGAAGCACATAATATAGGAAACGAATGGGAACAAGGAGGGGGGAATCAAACAATTTTGCTACAAAACCAGAGAGGAAGTACATAATGAAATTCTCATTTGGCAGATGAAATACATTGTATTACAATAATAATAATTTTTGAATGGCAAATTAGTTTCATTTGTATGCAAAGTAGGAAAAAAATACATGTTAAAAATGTATCATAACATTAGGTGTTTAAGCAAAATATTAGTAAAAATCCTCCCAGGAATTGTCAACACACTCTTCCTCTGCAAGAATCTTTATAAGCCACAACAGGTATTTTTGTTCAATTCAGTGTCATTTTGAGTGGGAAGACTCAGAGCTCATTAGGTCACAGCAATCTAATTTCTCTAGTTCCATTTTGATTTTTCTGCTCCTAAACATACCGTTCATATCTTTCATATTTCCTTCAGTAAAGCACAATCAAAACCACATACAACTCAAGAACAAACCCTTCAGCCAGAATAACCATAGGAAAAAAACTTGGAGTAAAAGCAAAAAATTAATCTCTTGAATACCAGAGTAATTTTTCATATTAATACATACACACATATTTGAGACTTTTCCCCTCAGTATTCTCATTTTCCATTGTGCATAACTATGTGCTCACAGAAATGACACTTTGTGGCACACAAAAATATAATTTTACCTTTTTACAGTGTTTGGACAATAGACAAAATTATATCACTACTATCTAAAGTATCTTGGCTTGAAATTTACTTTTGATTAATCTAGAAAGTATGCAGAGCAACAAATTTTTAATGTACTGCTCTAAATGAAAGCAATGCACACATATTGGTCAACCACAAACAGTATTTTCTCCTTACAGTCAGAAATACATTTTCCTTTCTGCTTGAGGACTACAATTATAAAATACTCTATTTACTTTTTCTTCTGTTTAACTCATTAAAGGATCTCATTACACATTCCTTCACAGGACTATGCATTCAGGTTAGAATTAAAAGGTCTAGAAAGCAGCGGATACATAGTGTGCATTTGATTCCTTCTGCAACAATAAAGATTTGCATGCACTTCCTTAATTTACATGGAAAATATTTTAGTTAGGCTTATGGAAATTTTATTTAAATGGTTCTCCACAAAGAACTATATAGACCTATATTTAAGAAAGCATAAACAAGAGCAGGCTTCAAGACAATCATCTCTACGTACTTTCCATCACTAAAAAGAACTTGTAACTGAGACCTTCTATACGCATACGGAGAGACCACAGCAATGACATGAACAGAAATCAGTTTAATAAATGTTTCTCCATGTACAAAGATGAAACTTTGACTTTGTTATTCGCAGGGAAAAAAGATAGGACAGAAAGGGCAGGGAAATTTGAATGGCAGAAAGAGAGAAAAGTTCCCAAATGCCTCATTTTGCATCTCACAGCAATCCCAAGACGACTTCATATACAACACCTATGACAGCAGTGTGCGAACTGTGGTCTTTCCAGTGCCCAGCCAGCCAACCTGTGCTGTATTTTGTCGCACCGGCCTCATGCTAACAGGCACACATTTTGTTCCCAGCCTGCTCTAGGCAGCCCATGCTCCAAGCAGGAGCTGGTAGCTGCCAGCCCAGCACCGCTCCCTCCTCCTGCCTGGGACGGCATCGCCAGGCTCCATTTCCTACAAACAGCAGCCGCCGACTTTCATCCAGGGTAAGCAGGGGATCAGCAGAAATCATGTTTGTGTTGCAAGGGGTCTAAGAGGCATCTCCTTTTCCCACAGACAAGCAAAGAGGGCTGTACCACCATTAGTATTTTCCAGAATCAGGAAACAACAAAAATGTGGAAAACTGCTTGTGATATGTAAATGCTCTCATGAAAAAAATATGTATGCATAATTTGCTTTTAATACCTTAGTGGCATTTTTCTTCCCACTTTAACAAAGACTCTGCATAGGACTTTCAGGAAGTGAATTGTAATCACAATTGGAATCACACTTCTTGGTTGCTGAAAATACGCAACCTTTGTACTTCACTCAAAACGTGCGGTCACAGAAATGTAATGAATGCCGCCCTGTCATGCCTCTTTATTAAATCAATCATGATCTAATTTCCTGAAATTCATATCTTTTGTTTTGGCAGTCTTACAAAATAAATTTTGAAAACACTTAAAAGTCAGATAACCAGAATAGTAAAACTGATTATAAAGAGAGGGGGTAATGAGTGTTCATTTAGTCAGAAAAAGAAGTCTAAAAGATTTCCCCTATTTTCTTCTTTCTCTGCTTAATAAAGCACAAATCAGATGAACCACATGCTGTTAAATATTCTGTTTTCACTCCCTCAGGATATTAATTTATTGTTTCTTTTAATTTTATTTAAACAAATTACTTCGAGACATACGGGGATGCTCTGCAGTGACAAGTTAATTATGCCATTATTAGGAAAGCTATCTGCTGAAAATTACCGTAACAGAGACTTGCGGGAAAGTCCACAGGCATTTGAAACATGTCCTGCATTCGTTTTCAATAGGGAACTTCTCAAGTTCCCACGCAGACTGAAATAGGGGAAAACTCCCACCAGTAACTCATCACAAGACTGTGGCAGAAATCACACAGATCTGATGAAAATTGCATTCATAATTTTGCTGGTCACTCATGCACTGATTTTCCAAAATTTAATCTGTTGTCAGGATATACAAATGATACACTTGAAAATAGAGACTGGAAGTTTCTTTTCATAAGATACAGTGGTTCTACTAGAGTTTATCATGCATACTTATTATGTTTTCTTCCTCTCTCTAAAGGCCACATCATTCACACTTCTCAGAACAAGAAAAAACAACTAATAGAAAGATATTGCACCAACAAGCTCCGCAAAATGATACCCATCACAATCTGTTTTCTATCACTTAGGATAATTTACAAACGTTCATGAGAAATATGTTTTTAAAATTAAAAGTTAAGTCAGAATCAAAACAGCATGCACACATGCATGCATGCACACAGAGTTTAAAAATTAAAAAGCAAACTGAGAGTGGTCATTAGTGACCCAAAAAGCACATATGGTTGACTTAGGGGTCCCGCAGCAACTGCTGACGGTTAGGTATAACTAACAATATTCTCGTAACACTGAAAAATTCTGAACAGTTCAAGGCAATTCCACTTTTTCCCTGCAGCCACACGCTTTTGAAGTAGAATTGGTATTTGTTGTACCTCTTTCTCATGATGTGAAAACCAGCTGGTGTCTTTACTGGAGCCTTGAGGCAAAATATGAACATCTACCAAAACAGCGAAGTTCCCACACTGAAAAAAAAAAAGAGAAGAAAAAATAATGTTCAACTATAGTTGCTAGGAAGCACACATCAAGCAGACAAGGAGGTAAACAATCAGGTAAGCATATGCATCTGATTCAGAGATACAGCAGGCAGAACATAAAACCATGGAAAATTATGAAGTAGGGAATTACAAATTTACCATTGTTTGTGGGCTTAATGAGAAACGAGCACTAGATCTGTCTTGGATATCTCACTGCAGAGTTTAAACAACAACAAGAAGCACAAGTACATGGCATTTTCTTCTGCTAACTATATGCCGCTTTCAAATCTCAGTTCAAGCAAATTTTAATGTGTGAAAAAAATAGCTATTCCTTCACCAAACTCCTATCACTCTATTTTCTGAGAATTTAGTACCATATTAGTTATCTAGTTTGCATTTTAAATTTATTGAGTCCTTAAAAACTCAGTCTCTTTAGAAGTCTTTTCCTATCTTCAGACTACCTAATGTAAAGAACAGCAAGTTTGAAGAACTTGTGGTAATTACCTAATATTCATTGACATCTGTCATTCAGGCAATATTATAGTTTGAATGGTTAAATGATAATAAGGCTAACCTACAAATAAACACTACATATAGTTGTTAGGATGATACAGGCTACATCCCAAGGCACATCAACAATTTGTGAAATTCCTTGATAGGCTTTAATTGAGGACGGCGTGACATATGAGGTTTAATGATTTTCATTCATCACTATATCAGTCATTACAGTGACCTTCTAACAGAAGGAAGAGTGAATGGCACGAACAAGAGAATACTGCCTCTTTTCATGCACAGAGGTACGGTGCATTACAAGCTAATGCTTTCCCTTTCTTTGACTGTAACACAGCACCAAATCTCACTCAGACATGCTTTCACTAAACAACTTGCAAGGTAAAAGCCAATTTCATCATTCTGTGCCGCACTTGTGATGCAATAGACTCACTCTGAGAAGACTGGACATGTGCGGTCATGGCCATTGCATATCCGGAATGTCTGATGGAACAGAGACAACATCCTGATTCCAGACAAATCTCAAATGTGTATGTACAATCCAGCGTTAGATTGGTCTCGTTTCAAGCAGACTTTGTAGCACACACTTCCTGTCCTCTCTCTTTCTCTCCGTATTTGCTCTTCACTGCCAAACATCAGCAAACCCCACACCAGAACTCCAATTGCTAACAGAATTAGTTCTAGAAATAGTATGATACATATTTTTACACTGTAGTTGTACATCACCTACAGTCTAATGGCATATCTATACCTTAGGCTTATGGCATAGCAGAGGTACAGTCTGAGGGTACTCGTACCTACACAGTTAGTACAGAGACAAAGAACAACGAGATTTAGCATTGATTTTATTAATCATGACAGCGTATTCGGTAAATTAGAAATCTCTGGGTTTACAGAACACTTAGATCTGTAAATTATCCAGGAACAGAAGTATTTAGATGATGATTTAAATATAATTAAAATATAATTCATGACCAATATTGTATTGTAACTAGAATGCAAAAGTTTGGCAAATGAGACAGGTATTGTGAAATCCATTTGAGAAACTTCTAAGTTACTTATAGGTATCAGTCACTGAAAGAGCAGAATGCTTTGATCTATTTTATCAAAAGGCTTCTCTTTCCTCCAGAGAACCAAGAATTACCAGATGGCTGCAACAGCAAACCTCTCCAAGCTTTAAATTGATGACAAAATATCTCTCAGAAATCTCTGGTGAATCATTAGTCAGCTCCAGCAAACTTTTGAGTTGACTACTGAACTTCAAAGTTAGCAGACACTGCATATTACAAAGAGAAAGCCAGTAAATTATTTATGATTCAGCACTTGTAACAACGAACAAGTATGTGATATATCAAGAAAATTCAAATTATCAAATGCTACATGTTGACTTGCATCATTTTCTATCAACTACAGAAACTCTGTATATAGATACAGATGCAAAGTATAGACCTGTTTTCCAAAGAGAGATAACGTTTGTAATTATTTTCTTTTGAATGGTAGTATTTGTCTCATTTGCCAATCTTGAAACAGCTGGAAAAAAGAAAATAACAACCATATTTGAAACTATATAATGGAACAGTTCAAAATTATCTTAAAAACATTACAAACAGACCAAACATTTGTGATACTTCAAAGAAAAACAAATACATATAAATAATGCATAAATCCTTGTAATAGACAAGCTTTCCCAATGGAGGATTTCTATGCCTCTGAGTTCTGGAGCGCTCTTCTTGTAGACAGCATACCTGGAACTATTTCAACATCCAAAAGCCAACAGTTTTGCCACTCCATTAGAATAGCTTTGGGCCAGGACACAAGGAAGCGTAACTGTCACAGAGAGGAAGATGGGGAGTAAAAGAATATAAGCACAGATCTTCATAGGTCTCATTACCTCCCAAGTCCCGAACACGATATAAGCAACGGCTCCCATGCAGGCTCCTTTGCACTCTCAAATTACACAATACATTGTATACCCTACAGCTGTATTTATATTTTATATGCCTTCACATGGTACAGCTTTATGTATGACAGTTACACTGAGCAGCTCAATACAGCTTTGGCTGCTCCAGCAGCAAAGGAAGAGTTCCCTGTATAGACTAAATTCCAATACAAATAATTGTGGGGAACAGAGGGAAGTGGAAGAAAAATGCATACTATTTATATTAACAGATTTGATGACCTTATAAAAGTTTCTAAATAATCTTTATATTCTGAAGACATGCAATTCCATGAAAATAATAGCTTTTATTTTAGAGGAAATGAAGCATTTCCAGTCATTGTGGCTGCAAGAAGCAACTCGTGATTCCTAAGTAATGTAACTGAAAGGCAAACAAAAAGAACAGAAAAAAAAATAATCTAGTTCTATGTTTTCAACCTCAATCTCAAAATTCGCACTGGAAATGATTTTTAGAGGTGCAATTGTCAAAATTGAAACCCGTATGCCTGATTTGAAGGGAAACACTTTTGTCAGGAATCAATAGAAAAACATTTCACTGAAAAATTAAATACAGAAACAGATGCGCCAATTTGATATCCTCCATAATTCTAGAATTCAAAAATTCTTCATTTTTACAAGTTGTTTTTTAACGTTAACATACTTACTGTAACAGTCAAATAACATTCACTCTGTTATTAAACAAAGGTCTTAAAATGATCTCAGAATGTTGTTAGTGTATGTTGTACAGTAATGGCATTTAATTTAGAACATATTTTCAGGAATCAAACTGTTTATACAAATACATCAAACACTTCATAGATTCTGCAAATGAAAAAGATAACCAGACATGCAACGTAAACAGAATGAATACCAACGCAGTGGCACGTCACTCAAGGAGAGTCATCTGCTCATAACCTGCCAAAACCTTGGCCCAGGATAAGCACGTATTAAATGGTGGCTTATTATCTCAAATCCCTCAATAAGCAGATAAACCCAAACAAATAATTTTTATTGCTATACTCTTCTTTACAGTCAGGGTGCTCCTACATGGGTACTCGCATTTCTTTATACTGTATCACTTCAAACAGCATAACAACAGTCATTATAAACAAAAATCACTGGGATGCTGGGGATAAGGACGGTGAGTTTGTATGCAGTTCCATCATTCCAGACATACTGGATCATTAAACCAGACAGGACAGGAGAGCTAGCCTCCCAAGACACATATTAGCGTTTCCCATTTCTGTGATTATGCTACGGATGCGGGCTGTAGGGTCAGAATTAATTGATGCTTAGTCGAAAAGGAAACATGTAATAGTTTGTCTAGCTTTTGGGGGTGGGTGGGAAGGAGGTGAGCTGCAACCGTCACACAAGGTTTCACTTTCCAGAAGCATAGCTGCAAACACAGGTGACACCATCAGTATAACCATAGTAGTTAGCCAGAAGTTTGCTGCCTCTGCTTCAGATCAGAATGGTCTTTGTAGTACCAAAAGCTTGGGGACTTTGTTACATTAATTGGTCTACAGAAAGACATACCTTTCGCTGTAAGCCTTGCTTTGTTTATGATCAATTTCAATTAAAGATGATTTTGAAACATGGTTCCCAGTTCCACTGGGAGAGAAGCATACCCTACGCTGTAAAACTTTAGTTCTCGAGGCTAAGTATATAGGGACGGTTTCTTTCTAATGTTGCCTCTTCCCTAAAAGGTGTGATATTTAGTTACAGTGATAATTTTATTCCACCCTGAGATGATGTCAATAGTTCAAAAAAAAACAGACTAGATCCCGATGATCACTCGAAAACATCACGATGCTGAAAAGGGCTTCCAAAGACATAACCGATAGGAGGTCTCATCAGTCTCCAAGTGGCAAAAGCATGGCTAAGAGATTTTGGTGGGAGAGGAGGGCGGAAGCAGCACAGGACATGTATTTGTCATTATACAAAATTAATTTACCTTTCATTTACAAGTGTGTCTAGGACTGCTATGATTCGAGGTAATATACAGTTTCCCAAACTGTAGGACACACTTTTCCAGTAGTCAAAGGCCTCAACCTGCACAAACACTTTGAGTCAGGGTAGCTATTTACACCACCACCACTGCTGATGGTTATATGGAGCAAAGGAGGTTTGGTGACACCTGATGTTGTACATTTCTCATTCTTTCAAGTAGATAAAGTTACAATTTGATATGTACATATCTTTTCCACATATTTTTCCAGAAGCTCCAGGGTTTGGTTTTGGGGGGTTTTCCTCCTAGGAAAAACAAAAGGGGAGGGAAAGAAAAAAAAGCCAGGGTTTGTTTTTGGGTTTTTTTTCACCATACAGTCAAGTTGCACAGAAATAGTGCCTCTCTAGTTACTGTTCAAAGCAAGGTGGTTTTTCAACTTTGAATTTCAGGAGAGTGTTTAGAAACCAAGCGGTCACCAGCGATTGGTTTTACTGTCATGAGATTAAACAGAAGGTCACCTAACAGAGAAACTGGTGATTATAAAAGGATTTCTCACCAGCTGATTCAGAAAGAGAGCAGAACAGACCAGAGAGAAGGCTCCAGAAGAAGCCACAGGCAGGAATCCTCAAGGAATTTATGATACAAGTCCATTCCTCAAAATGTTCAAGAAATTAGAAGCAAATGCCTGGGGGAAAAAAATAAATGTATATTCCACTTTTGACCTTTTCTCTTTTCTGGAAAAGAACTGCTTGGTTCTGGAAATTTCGCAAAGCTTGTAGTTTGTTACAAATATTTGCATGGGTCCGAGTAGATGAGTTGCAACTCAAAACCATCCTCAATGCTGAGCCATTCAGTATATTATTGGGGAATCTAGAGCTGCTTGTACTAGATGCAAAACGGGACTACAGGATCTTGAATCACAGAAAGGGGAAAAGATGGAAGATGTGCACAAGTGGAAGAGTAACTAGAAACTCACTGCCAACAGACTGAGCCCTGCTATGTTTCAGAACACTTTACAGCATCCGGGCTGTATATCGCAGTTTCGTGAGTGTCCAGCAAACAACCAGGCTGCCCTTTGGAAATCTCAGATGGGACTCTATTTTATTTACTAGCGTTGTAGAACAGTTTTGACAAATAGCTGGTCTTGTTAAAGAAGGATTATAGCCATCAGCTAATGTTGCCTAGATCATTTTAGTCCCCTGCTTTCAAAAATCTGTATGATCGCTCTGCAACAATAAAAAGGGAGCAGCAAATCAACAGTAATGGCATAAGGGGGTCTGACTTGAAGATCTATCCTCAAAGATAGCTGTACTAAATCATACACAGATTCAGTAGGAATTGACAACCTAAAATGCATTGAGACTTTCCAAAAGCAGGGAGGAAATGCCCTCTTTTATAACCTGAATACAAGTTATATCCAAGTAATCTTTTGCAAGTGGTTTGCTTGCTTTTTTAGGAGTATGGTTTATGTATGAGAAATTCCTAAAGGGAGAAGTGTTTCATTTTCTGATGTTTTAGTGCAAGAAAAGAAGTAGTTATCTGAAAATCCAATCAATGAGTTATGGGAGCATTAAGATCACATTCAAAGGTTTCCATGCCAAGCAAAGAGGTGCAGGCAGAGAACAAGCCTTTAGAAGAAACTTTTGAGAAATGGGGACTGAGATCACAAGAAGAAACTAGGATGCAACATTTTGTGCAATATTTTAGACTCTTAAAAGATGCAGATGGACAGGATATTAAACCTAAGAAATGATGGGAAAAAGAAAACAAGAAATACTGGTGAATGATTCAACTCTTAGGAAAATGTAAAGAAATCTAAGTAGTTTCAAATCTGATGGAGCTGTGTATGATACTGCAGACTTTCAAGTCAAGGACTAATACGCTGTTGTTAAAGCACATAGTTGTGAGAGATCCACCCAAATCAACAGATTAAAATAAATTACTCAAGACACCTCCTTCAAGAGCACATTAAGTATCTGCCAAGGTAAAGGATCTGTACATTTTTAGCAACATAAGAATGCTTCAGTGCAAACAGAGCCCTTCAGTTCACCACCCACAGTCAGGCTAAGCAGTAATTACTTAAATCTAAACATCTGAACTGGTCTCGGCGAACTGCTCTATCAGGTACAGTGTTGAAAAAGAGGCTTACGTTGCATGAGAGAATTAAGCTTAATTTAGGTTGTCAATCTGTGCTGGTCTGATCCCAATTCTGTAGGAGGTTTTGCAGCCTACATATTGAAAGGAGCCATGTTTCTGGAGCTCAATTACAAAAAAGCAAGTTTTTCCTCAGGGGAAAGTCTCCAAGTAACAGTGCAATCTCAGCATTGTTTTGAAAGGATATACACCATGTCCCTGCCTGTGTCAGAACGGATCCAGAAAAACAGAAATAGCAGCACAGTATTTGTTCAAGATAATAAAAAGATAATTTGAGATTCCAACAAGCTGCTTTCACCCCTTTTGTCGTAAAATATTATTATAAAAGCTATGGTATATTTTAAATCATAGCTAGCAAGCGATCAAGAAATACTATTCTCTGCAGTAACCTGCATTTAAGACACTTCGGGCTGGGGAGGGCGTGAGGCCGTATTAAGTGGATAGCTGAACATATTCACAATCTATCTAAACGTAATTAATTCTTAATTGTAAATTTTAAGGACATTTCCAAGGGCTTTCACACATCAATTGAGTGCCACAGGATAACACGTTACTGTGTATCCCCTGATCTTTGGTAAGTGGGTGCAGATAAAGATTAGAGCTACCTCCCCTAGCTCTCACCTTAAGCTATCAACAAAAAAAGTTTGGTATTATGAAAGTGATTCATGACGAGAAGAACGGCCTTGTCACTGCTGTTAACTAAACTGGAATTTGGGACATCCTTTGTGATTCTAGAAAGTCAGTGCTGGGATTTAGTCTCTTACCCAGATGGAAAGACAAAGGAACTAGCACGTACCCTGTACAAAAAGCTTTGCACGTCCGATTCATTCATTTTGTAATGATTAGATACTATAGTAACAGGTAACATCATATTAAGTACTGAGAACTGGTAACCCTAACAATTGTTACTTCCTTTGATTTCTGCACTGTAGATTGGAGAAGTACCTAGTTCACTATCAGCTTCTTCAATACTTCCTCACAGTAACTAAACTGAATTTCAAATTTAGCTATTTCTAACTATCACAGGTCTAGCGATTGGTTAAAATGGCTAGAATGATTACAGGTTCATAATACATAAACAGGCTTGCTTGAAGTCCTCTAAGAAACAGCAGCGATGACTAAAGCTTCCAACAAACCTAAAAATCACAAACAGTAAAGTGACAATGTAATTTTCTAAGGAAATTACAGCCAGTAATAAAAAGGCTTGAGGGCCTTTTTCAGACCTTTAACTTGTTAAGTAATTTTCACAGGTTTTCACATACATGCTCCACAGGCTATATTTTAATATTAATGAGTCAAACTTTACAGAATAAACAAAAGATCACCAAGTATGTATTGGCAAACTACTGATGTATTTGTTATGCACAGAAGAGAACCACCATACAGGACAGTTAATGATCTTAGTAATGTACCACCTGATTTTATGCATTTCTGCATGTGCTAGTCATGACTAGAAAACTAAGTGCAATAAAAACTAAGGTAAAAAGACACCACCCTCGGTATCTTTTGATGTAAACTCTGTCAGAGGAAATAAATCAACCCATTGGATAGCATGGAAAACACAATTTACAAAATTCTTGTAAGGGGAAGAAGAGATAAACCACAATGTTTGCTTGGGAAGGTAATGGGCACATTACTACGAAGAAGGGAGTAGCAGTTCTCAAGCATATGATGCATCCAGTAACATATTTCTTGAGTTTATCGTGCAACAGCTGCAGGGATGGGCCGACTTCCCTCTCACAAAAACAGAACGGGGAAGTGAGGGCAGGTCCCACGCAGGAAATTGGTCCACGTTCCCCAACTTTGCAATTATTTCACAAAGCCTCCGATTCCTTTTTATACTAAGAGACAAGGTCTCACCTGCCCTAAAATCTACTTCCTTCCCTCCCTCTCATGAAGACGTTACCTACCGCAGCATGCAGCTACTGAAGTGGGAAGCAGGAGGCAACAGAAAACCAAACCCAACATCTGCAGCCCATGTTTCAATATAAAATATTTACAGATGTTAAATCTTTATGCCAAAATAATTTAACAGATTAAAGATATATTGATTACACATGCTCAGACTTTAAGACAAATACATAAAGCAAAAGTACTTTTTGTTTGCAAAAAAGTACTAGCAAGTCAAATTTCTTAAAATTGTTAAATTTGCTGAAGTGGTTGAAGTGTTACATTTTCCAAGTGCCTAAAAGAAGTACTTTTCTACTCCGTGTTTTAACTAACTTGTCTTTGAAACAAAGCTAAGCCAGGAAAGTTTCAGAACTGCATGAAAGCTTTTTCAGAAATAACGTAAGAAAAAAGTGATTCACTTCTGAAAAACGCATATAATACAAGTGACACCCTTTGGACAAAACCCGTCTATTAAGCAGGAGCATATTTAGTCAACATAAAGCAGAGGAAAATTCAGAAAAATCATCAATGCTTTATCTACAAAGGTACAAGGGAAGAAACAGATGAGCCTTTCAAGTAAACAAGTGATGTTCTAAATCTTACTGCTGAAAAACCAGAATCAAATGGATGGAGAATACACTGTATTTCAAAATGGAAACAGATCAGCAAAAACCTTAAGGAATTGCCAGGTGGAAAGCAAAGGAATATAATTTATTTTTCTTTAATGTCCAAGGGAAAAAATTGTTTTCATCTGGCACTAAACACAGTATATAATAAATAAACTTTGTGCATAAATAAAAATGGATACAAAAGGAATAGGAGCAATAACTGACATAAAAATACGTAAAATATTAACATAGTTGAACACTGAAGAGGTAGCAACAAGCAAGAACGAATTGTGAAATATACCATTGATTCCTGGTGGAGCTGTTTGTCACCAGAAAGGCTGCTTAGACTAAAACTTAACCTGCCAAGAAAGCTATTTCCCCATTTGGCTGTCCATGCCCATTCTGCCTCCATCTTACTTCTTCCAGAACTGTACAGGTACAACTGTCCCCGAACTAAACCAGTTTTGATACAACATTTGTTTTAAAATGCATACTAAAACCTACTGAATTTGATAGAAATAAATAGAGACTGACTACTTATATATCTCTTCTAGCGAACTTAAGAAGTAGTAATCTCTGGTAGGAGAATAGGGCAATGAAAAGCAGGTGGTGGATGACTAGACCTTAACTTAAATCAGATGCAGCTGAAAAGGTACACCTTGCTCTGTTCTAACATCAGGTCTTCAGGAGGCACCCAGCAACCCATTACCTATCTATAAGGAAGGCAGGTGACTACAGCATTAGATTGTACACATGTTAAGCAGTATTTATTTGCACCTAGAAGGTACATCAAAAACTTGTAACAAAAAAAAAAAGGTAGGGAATCCTTCTGCAAATACTCTTCTTTGTACAACTCGGTTTCTCAGGTTGGGGAGTGAAGTGCCTAACAATTTTCTTCTAAAGATTTGTAAAAATGAGTTAGTCAACTCAAGTCTCTTCCAATAGGGGACAAGAAGATCCAAACTAAGTGTGATTGTTTTTAACATGAAGACAAACATTGAATGGACACAGAAAGAAACAGACTCAGTACTTTGCACAAGTATAGTCTAATCTAGAAGTGGTTTTGTCAGCTTCTATAATTCTTCTTCACACGAAGTGCATTGATAGGTACTATATTCACATGTGGTCAAGTTACGAAAGCCCAAGGGAAAAGTCTTGTTTTTAATACAATGTACCAACAGTATGGGTAACACATTGCTCATTTCCACCTTTATGAAGTATAATAGAAACAACATGCTCCCAAGATTTCAGAGAAGTCCTATTTTAAAGCTGGAGGGGAGAGAAATAGCAAGGAGGACTGACTTAGTCTCAAAAAATATTTATCTATTTCACTGAGATCAAAAAAAAACTGTTGCCTCAAAGACGACTGGACATAATTGTCCACTTTTAAAAAAAAGACTACCAGTACCTGGGATTTCAACTGATATTTGGGAATGCATTTTTAAAAAGTTGAAGTTTTACATTTCAAAGCCATTTTTCTCAAATTTCCCATGGATTATGTTACTAATTGGGAATATGTGGGAAATATTTCCCACAATTATGTTTATAAAACTTCCAGTGATAATTAGTAGCAATCCTAATACACATGGAAAACATTAAAATCACTGAAAACGATAAATAGTGTTGATTTTATGTAACAAAATGTACACTTTAAACACATAAAAAGTAATATTGGGTCAATCCAAAGCGCCACAATGACCCGTATGCTCTGACAGTGACTAGTAGTAGATGTCTACAGGAAAAGGTTAAAAAAGATAAGCAAATAATGATACTTTCCTCAGCAGATGCATTAGGCATTTGGCAACATGAGATTTCGGGGCTTTATATCCCATAGACGGTATCTGTAGTTAGAAGTCATTGGTGATTGTTTTCTCCTAGAATTTGTTAAACTGGTTTATAAAACTGCCTGAATTTTTACATCCACAATATCCTGTGGCAAGCAGTCCCACCAACCAACCACACATGCATGTGGAATCATATCTTCTAGCTCATTTCAAATTATCATGTTGGTTTAATTAAATACCTTCAGTTGTTAAATTAGAACAAACAGTCATTTCTTATTTATCTCTTCCTGCCATCCATGACTTAATAGACCACTATTATTCCCCACCCACCCACCTCCAGTCTTCTCCCTCCCAGGCTGAAGAGTGTTAAATTGTTCCTTATACTGAAGAAGTTCCGCACCTCTCACTAATTCTCTCAGTTCCACCACACAGAACTACAAGCATACATAGTGTTTAAAAAGTAGACGTGCCCTCAATTTGTATCATGGTGCAGCAATGATATTACTTATGTTTTCTTCACTCCATTGTTACTAAGTCCCCAAATTGACTTTGGTTTTCAAAATGCTGCTGTGAATTGTGCTGATGCTTTCAGAAAATACTATAAACTTTAAGAAGCCATTCCTGTGCGATGGTCCTGTGTTCAGGACCTGTCCCTTGCATCCCTGTTTGAAGCTGTTCACTCCCACATACATCACATTTATCTATTCACCTGTCATTTAATTGTGCAGTCACTCAATACTCAAGATTTTTTGCAAGACTTCATTGTAAACCTTTGCTGTTCAGCTCCCTTCTCAGATCATTTACAAATCCAAACAGCATCTGTCCCAGGGTTCCCTGTTCGACTCCAGTATTGCCTCCATTCACCTTTATCCTTTAGCCAGGTAATTTATGTAAGGACCTTCTTTTTCAGCTCACTTAAAGAGATTTTGGTGAGGCACCTTGTCAATCACTTTTGGAGAATCTAAATGGGTTATAGCAACCAGATTTCCCTGTTCCTTGCGCTCAGCAGTTCCTGTAAAAAAGCCAGGAGGCTGTGATGCATGACTTCTCTTTACAATGGGCGTTTTGACTTTTTCCCAATGTACTACACAAAGCTGTATATCCATTCGTTCTGCCTTAATGGAGTTTGTGTTAATTTGCCCGCTACAGACATTAGACATTGATCTGACAACTTTCTAGTCCTATCATATGAGGCATTCTCAAATACTTGGAACTAGGGCAGTTTAAGAAGAACAAGATCTGCCAAAGTTTTACTGCACATATGCTAAAATCTGGCTTTCCATGTACTTATTTCAGTGCAGAGTACAAATTAACTAAAATAGACAACTATATTAATACCCATTGTTTCTTTTGCAACTAAGAACACTACGAAACTTGAAAATTAGTTTCCAAAGTTAACGTGTCTGTCTCAAAATTGTTGACTTTTTAACACCTTAGTAAATAGCAAAAAACTCTACAAAAGCATCTTAGTACCCTCTCCTGTTGTTGCAAACACAGAGAATCATGCTCAAGCTAGTGCTTTCTCTCTCAAGAGACTAATTCTGCATCACTCACCTCCCAGATTCCGCCCATACTGGAGGAAACCGCTCAAAAAAAACCCCACCTTCTGTACACGAGATTATAATCTCGTGTAAAAAAAGGGATTGTTTTATTTTTCTAGCCAAAATACATACATTTCTATATTTATCAAATTCTTTTTCTCCTTATTCTATCAGTAAGACACTCGCAAAAAAATTGCCATAGCTCTCCTAATGCTTCGTGACATTTTTCATTAATTTAAGTTCATCGTTCAAGACTCTCTCCATGCCTGCCAAGGTCACAATTCCTCCTCAATGCATCTTTTAAATAGGTGAGTGCTATAGTGAAACTGGCAGAAGAAAGCAGCTCAGTAAAGTAAGGTATACCATCTAATAACGAGCATCTAAGATGTCACCTAGCTGAATTAAATCCTGCTTAATTGCCATGTTTATGTCTGTCCATCAGTATCTTAAAATGGAAAACTAAAGCTGAATTACTTACCATGTCTGCAGTACACCTAATTTTCCATAACCTCTATCTACCTGCTTAGCTCTGCAAGGGGGAAAGAAATACAGTTTACATGCAACAAACATCCCTACCTGCTGCATTGCAATTTAATGCCCACAATCAATAAAAACAACACAACCATCATTGTCAACTGCTTCATATCCCACAAGGAATAAGTAATTCTCATCAGTTTCAATTTTGCTCCTCTGAAAAATGAAACTTTGGGACTGATACAGCATTTTGCGTTAATAAAAAGAGTGCATTTGTCTTAAAAAAAGTCAACATTCAGTTGCTAGAGCTGTAAAAACTAGTCCCAGTTTACACTACATGCCAACAAAAACAACTGTTTCTTAACTTGCTACTCCTTTTAATTTATTACCATAGCAAGGAGATATAACTCAAATTTGTAATCAACAAAAAATAATTATTGGTGCATCAGCATAAGAGAAGACTTTTTCCCCCTGCTTGCTGAAGTACAGTTCTGGTCTATATCACTCTCAGTTCCCAAGCCTCTTTCCACCTCTCCTTATCTCGGTCTTCATTTTCCCACTGTCAAAGCCTGTTTTTCCAGGAAGGAAAGTTATGGTAAAGATGAGGAATATTGCTCAGCACCTCTTTGCCCTTTGGCACTGCTATCAAACACTGGGATTTTATCTGCCACATTAGCAGAGATCTTACAAAAAACACATTCCTTTTTGTATAATGTACATGGTGGTCACTCAAACAATAACCAGTAACAGATGTCTGAAGTGAGGAGAACGGACTATTTAAATAGAACTTTATAAATTCTGATGATACTTTCCCAGATTTGAAACCTTGACACTTAATTTATAACTATCAGTATGGCCATATACTTTCCATTGTGTGTTTATTTCTAGTTCCAACCTCGGTAAGTATACTTTGTCCCTCATGCTTCAAGTTTCACTGTGACCTTGCAGATAATCTTACTCTCAACTTGCATTCATTTAATAGTGTAAAGATAGTGGTAAAAAATGAAAAACCCTTTGCAAAGAATCCAATACCCAAACAAGGAATTCTGACAGGGGCTATGAACTTAAATGCTTACATAAAATTACTGGTCACATTCAGTACCCTTCAATGACCATCTGGGAAAGTTTTTCTTTCAAAGGAAACACAAAAGTATGAAAGAAATGTTACCTGCCAGACTTTTTTCCATTGAAGTTTCAACGTTACAAGATTTGTATTTAGGTCTGCTTTCCAGGGAGTTTTAAAAAGCACTCTCACTCAATATGCATGGGAAATTAAATAACTGCTTTAAATATCCCTACAGTTTAGTATTACAAGAAACCGTTGGAGGTTTTAGAAGAAAATTCTCTGGGAATCTACATATGTAAACATATCTGCCAATAGCACTTATATAGAAACAGTAGAACTAAATATCGATTTGCATAATGCATAAGCATTTTTTTAAGACTACAGTCTTTATAATGCTGTGCTATGTTTAATTACCATGTTTTCACAATCCCTTTTAACAAATACAGATTCCTATATGTATTTCTGGTTACAGCTGCTCAGGAAAAAAGTAATTGTTAAAAAATGTCATTAAAAAAATCCACCTCAGCTACAGAAACAAAGGATACCAACAATAGTAGCAGCATTAGAAAAGAATAGATTTAAAAAGACAAGGTCAAATTCTGGCATTCTAACATCTCTTGCACAGATGCAGAAAAGGTTTACAGACACACACTTAGAGACAATTTGTTGTACTTGAGGACAAAATTTATCCTTCAGGATCTTTAAACTTGTTGATACATAAAAACAAGCAGATCCAGTAGAAGTTTCACATTCCTGATTAAATTTTTAAAACGCTTGAATAAAATGAATAATAATCCCAGAAAACATGCAACTCTAACATTTTAAAGCTTTGCAATCAGCTTCAATAGCATAAATCCACTTGCATTTTGCTCAAGACATTCAGTCATGAATTTCAGGGTCATTTTTAGGGAATACACTTCCCCTTTCTTCTAAAGGCAGTGCAACAGTAGTGTCCCCTGTAAAGGTTTTACCCTCTGTGGGCAGCAGATAAATAGATCCATGAAGCATTCCTCCAATAGGCAGATCGTATTACAGGTCAGAAAGTTTCTTTTCTTCCTGTTACAATATTCACCTGTACCCGTGTTATTGGAAACCCACAAAGTTCAAAAAGACAGGCTGACAAGATGGAAAAGCCTCTTTGTATACAGCAATAACATCTCTGATAGAACTTAAGCAATGCCTACCAGTACTCAGAAATTTTATATTAAAATACATGATGATAGACACTACTAATACAACCTGATTTCATTGGTTTAAAAATGCTACAGCTGTCACGCAGTTCTACGTGTGAAAATCACAGGAGCACACCCAAAGGATGAACTCTCACATGCTGTAAAAAATCACCTACCAAACACAATGGCTGGTAAGACAATGCCAACTAAGGATCTTCAACAATCTCTGCAAAGCTAGACTGCTATGGCTGAGCTTTCACTTCCTACGTGTCTGCATCTTTTTAAAAGAGCCAACGCAGGAAAGAGTACACTTTATAAATTAAGTAAAAAAACCATGAATTTTTTCCTGTGGATTTCAACAGGGAAAAAAAAAACAAACTACATTACAGGTTGAGAGGGAATTACGCCTTGGAAAGCAACAGCTCATTTTTCAATTAAAAAAGTTGGTAGTATGCTAGCCTCACAACTGTATTAAAAGTAATGAAGTAACAGAGATGACCACACATGACAGATTACAGTTCCTGGATGTCAGGAACGCAGAGTACCACAGAGACAGGAACAACTGAACGCACTGTCCATTTTATCTGTTTCACATTAGTAAGAGAAAGACAAAAAAACCAACAAACTTTGCTTTAACATGTCTGAGAATGTTGTTAAACTTCATTATACCTACATACAGCCATGTATTTATATCTTTAGATTATTTTTTGCTTGAACTTAGTAACAAAAGTCCACTCAGAGCTTTTTAAAAAGATAGACAAGCGTTTGTATACAGCAAACACAGCAAAAATACATGTTATTAATGAACTCGTAAGACCTACTAGGTTGCTAAGGGACACAGTTAAACAAAGAGGAAATATTTCCTTACTTGTCTGACACCAAGAATGCATTTATGTGATCTACTGTAATTAACATCAAAGAGAACATTAGACACCAGGGTGTGTAAAAATTTTAATTCATTAATATTAATGATTATCACATAATAAAAGTGCTAGATGCTCCAAATCTTGCTGGTTTTAAAGTTTTTCAATATGGCCCTCAACCTTCCTTCATTGGGTTGAAGATTACTCTGAAAGACTTACACTAAAAATTATCAGATAAAAAGTCATCCTGAGCTTAACGAAAGTTGCATCTTCTTTAAATTATACAGTAAGTCATAAACAGCTGAATAAGTAGGACTAGCAAAAAGAGTTCTTTCTAGTATTCAGTGAAAAGTCTTTCACAGAACAAAATTTTATATTTGAGGCTTCAGAAAAGCAATGAACAATAGCAACCTACAAAAAATCTGCAATTTTATCAACCAAGCATTTTTTAAACATTCAGGCAAGTATGCAAGTGTTTAAAAGCCATTAAGAGAAATAGACACTTTTTGGATAAAATCTTAGACCTTTTACATAACTTTTGTAGATGACAAAAACTTAAAATCAAAATAAAAAAAAATCTATTCATACAGATTTTCTGTTTTAAAAGGGGTTTGATTTGTTTTTTAAAGAAGCAGTGTCTTTATATACTACCAAGGATGTAGAGATCATCCAAACTTATTTTATCCTGCATTAACTGATTAAAAGTAGGAATAGCTAGGACATAAATGTTCAAGAACAGGTCTGACCTTTCTAACAAAGTCTTGAAAAATGGACTCCTTGAATAGCTTACCTATATTCCAGTTAAGTACACCTTTAAAGACTTGCTCCTGTAAGAATACCACACCAAAGTGAACTTTATTTTTTCCAGCCTTACACAGACACTGTTTACCTCTTTGTAAGAAAAATGCGCACAGTGAAGCAATGATATACTAAAACCACAATCACAATATACTGCAGAAGGACTTCAAAAAAGGCCAAGGACATCACACATGCTCCTAGACGACTGCAGATAGATTTGTTAAGTTAAGTAGTTTCTGAATATGACCTTGGTAAGGGCAGGCAGAAAATCAATTTGGGAAAACCTACCATATGGTGACACATTGACTCCCACAGGGAAATCAGCAGAATTGGAAGCAGCACAGAAGTCTCCAACTGAACCAATACAATTAACCTACAGTAAACCACCATCCTTTCTTTGGATTAGTACTGGAGAAAGATCAAACATTTTGTGACTTTGTTTCAACTCAGGGGCCTTAGGTTGTCCTTCCAGGGCACCAAGGAGAGCACAGACTATAAAGCAGACAATTGCACCCATCATCCCCCAAAACTGACACTTTCCAGCATCTGGATATTCCTAATCTCTTCTCTATTTCAAGCTGCCAAAACCAGTCTTTCGACCAATTAACCTTGCCACTCAAGATCTTCTATCAGTTAGAGTATCTTTTACTACTCCTAATGCTCATCTCACTATTGAGCCATTACCTATTCCTGTTTTACTCCCCTGCTCCATACTTCAGAAAAACCAAGGGCAAGCAGGAGACTATTGCCCTGTTCCTCACCTTCTCTCCATTCAACCTTTTTGTTCAGCTTTCTGTTTGACACTACCTGCACATCCCTGCTCCAGTGTTGACGTCCATCAGTAATTTTCTCCTTGCTCCTGCTCTACTGCTCTCATAACAGTCAGTCTCCGTTCCTTGCCCAAACTACTGAATCCCTGCATCCCATTCTCATGCCAGCCGCCCCCAGTCTCTGCCCCATCAATAATAAGGATCTTGAACAGTTTTTGGTTTGTTTGCCTTTTGTTGTTGTTGGGTTTTTTGTTTTAGCTAAGTCATCCCACCCTTTCTCTTTACTTTCAAATTCAACAGACCCCATCTTCACCCTTCTCGTCTTCAGTCCTGCAGCAGCCAGTAAGATCACAGGACACTCCCTCACAGCAGAGGGTTTTCTTAACTAAAAGCTGAATCTACTGAATAAATGTAAACTCATTGTCCCAGATGCGTATAACTTGGTAGGGAATTTTTCAAATCAATGGCAAAGGGCTCAGCACAAAACTCAACCCACAATTACTGTCGCTTCTTAAAGCCTGTGATTTTGTTACCATTCAAAAGACTACAATACATAGCTGCTACCTATGTCCAAACTTTACCATTTGCAGGGAAAAAACAAGTAAAATTAACTTTTTAAATATATGTATTAAAATATACATTAACATAGAAACATTATATGGTATGTATATATGTTGAAGAGGCCAAACGTTCTCAGTTGACATGGGGGGAAAAACACCCAACAAAATAGTTAGGAACAGTTTTAAAGGAGCTTCTTTACTAAGCCATAACATGCAGTTAGAAGAAGATCTACTGGTTCTGGAAAAAAATACTCTGTTCCAATTATTGTACTGAAAAAATTCTTTGCACAAAATTCACAATTTAAATTAAATGCTTAACATCTTGGATAACAAAACTGGTATCAAGAATTTAGTTTTAACTGACAGATAAAGATCATTTGCTGCCTCACTTTGTAATTTATACTTATCATTTTTCCATCAAAGAAAATGAAGCTGGGCCAGACAGCGGAACAGGAATGATGAAACACATTGACTGTCTTTGCTCATATGCTGTTTGGGAGAATGGTATTCTGGTTTTTCTGGGCAAAAAATTCATTCAAATATTAGCACTTATGAAACATCTGGCCTGAGTGGTATTCAGTAATGGTAACAGAATTTAAGCAGCAAAGAGCATTTAAGTCTTAAAAATGAAAAGACAGTGATCTACAAAGTGAAAGCTTTACTACCCTCCTACAGTAACAGTGACACATTTATTAAATGCTTCATAATAGTGACTTCAAAAATACAGGTTTGACTTTTAAAAAGTTTCATATAATAGCATATTCTATGAGCTGACTATTCCTAAAACTGAATTCCCCCCCAAATAATTTAGCTCCACCATACTGCACTTCTGAAGTGGCAGTCCTATGGATTGGTGTGCATTCTATACTATGCTGCTATTTTTCTCTCTTAAACAAAATACTCGTAGGAAAACAAATACTTTAGATTTGTACAAACTTACAAGAAAAGCTCAGGTAAAGTATTTTAACAAAGTGCCCCTGAGACCACCAAATTATTTAATGGCAACCTTCTCAGGAGCAGTGACAAGTTTTAGTTAGTGACTATACAGTCTACTTCTATAGTAAACAAAAAAATCATTACCAAAGTTATGCAGATATGTCTAGTAAGTTTTGGGGTTTCTTTGGGGTTTTTTGTTACCTGTAAAACCTCAAAGATACGCTGAAACTAAATTCATAAATATATTAATAGAGACTTCGAGAACAGAGATAAAAAAACACTATATAAAACCGAATATTTATCATTTGACTAGATATGATGTCTATAAAAATGCTTCTATGTCATCTTACTCTTATTAGCTCCATACTATAAACAAATGAACAGGAGTTCATCAGAACTTGTAGTCTTCACAATTCTTTATGATGAGGATGATATGGCGTTTACATAATATTGCACATGACCACTGCACTTGCAGTTCCTCGTGGTAATAAGAATGCTGAAAACATGCATTATTTACAAAAAAAATAAACTAAACAAAAAATCCTAGCTATGTTGAAACCATGCCAGGTTTCATGATAACGGAGACCCGAAAGAGATGCACGTTCCTGTCTCTATAGCTGAATTCATGTCAAATAGTAGTTACAGAATCTTATTTTATGTATTGTACCTGTGCCTACTCACATCAAACAGGTATAAAACCATATTTACAAAATTTATTGCTCCAATGTCCCTTTAAAGAGCCCAAACTGGGGGGGGAAGAATCCTTTGATTTAGTAAAACCAGAGTGATGATGCAAAATAATTCTTTGATCTATTATCTATTTGAAAGTACTAAGCTAAATGCAGACAGTAATTGCTGACAAATCCCAGTAGTAAACAAACCAGTTTCACATTTTACATATTATCAAGAGGCTACAGAACTAATGGTTACAGCCAAAGAACTGTTGACACAGTTGCAGATTGAGCCTTAACATGCTGATCATGTTGAAATACTGCACGAGAAATATTTTTCCACTTTGTAAAAAGCCAGACTGTTTACATGCATAAGTGGCTAGAGACCTTGCTGTCTGTGTGGTCTTACCATTTCAGTATCATAACCACGAATATAAAGAGAAGCAGCATGAAATAACCTATTATACTTACAATGAATGCCAGACTGCCAATATTAGAAGCACAGAGATTTAAGTTTCTTAAACTGAGCATTACAACATACATACATCTGCACCTTTACCTCCTTTTATAAAAGTAATTAATAAATTGAAACAAAGCTTTTCTAAAAGTAAACAGAGAACTCATATTTCACAAAAGTTAGTTTTTCTTCCCTTGTTTTAGAAAGGAAAGAATTTGAAAAAAATCAATAATCTAAAAATAACAAACATCATCATTAAAAACCAAGACACTGTGAAACTATGGTAACTTCACTCATATTCTCTTCGCACATAAGATGTATTAAATTATTTTAATTTTTATTACAACTATGACTATTACATCACAGTTCTAGTACATGAATGTCTTAAATCTCTAATTTGTGGATTTTTAGCAAATTTTTGCTTTAAACTGATGTTGTTAATTTACTTAGAAATCACTGGAAAGTCTTCTGCAGCTACTAGTAACTTTTTTTTAAAAAAAATAAAAACCGAAGCCCTATTGCTTTCATGGTTTACTGACGCGAGCACTGTGAAACCATTAGGGAAAAGAAGATGCAAGCTATCTGCAACACAGGGAGATCAATTAATAGCTTTACCATTCAACACTTACATCTAAAGACGGTTGTAGCTAAAGTGTATCAAACTGTGCCATCTTTGCATTCTATGTCTAGCAATAAAACATACAATTTCAAAAGGCAAGTAAGCAGTATAAATCAAAAATATTTTCTTCAATCACTCAATACAAGAACTCTTAATATTTTTCACAGTAATTGAGATTTCCTCCCACAGCCAGCAATAAAAAGCAGTGGCCATCATCTTTCCAGCATCTATCTGTGAACCTCATGACCCATAGCTGAAATTTCCAAGATCTCATTGAAAAAAAGATTGAAAGTACAACGTTCTTATCAAGAATGTGGATGTAAAAAGGTTAGTGACAGTCTTCTGGTTCTATTTGCCTTTTTTTTTTCCTAATATTAATTTGCATATGTGGGAAGGTAAAGGGGAAGGAGAAATTGCCTGTTAAGTTTTCCATATTTTATACCCTATTGATGTTTTTAATGTGTGCATATAAAGCAAGGTTCTTCAAAATAGTTTCTTCCCTAAAATTACAGGATTAAAGTTAGAAGAGAAAGCTTCAGAGATGTAACAGACGAACAGATTTAACACTGTGGGACCATTTTAATTCCATTTGGGACACACATGCCTCGTGAGGTTGCGTTTCTTTTCCATAAGCACTTAAGAAAAATAAAGCACGTCACCAAAAGTCTTTAAAAGTATACTTCCCAAATTAGAGAAATGGTCATGAAGTCATTAGAAAAGAAATATGTATGAAGGGTAATTCACTATAAAAACAAACAGTAAACGACCCTTGAAAGGGGTTCCTCTGAGCATCCTCAAAGGAAGCAGAACGGCTGTGTAACTAGGCAGAACCGAAATGAACTAGCACCGCTTGCCATTTCTCTGGCTTTGAAGAGGGGGCTTAGTTAGCCAAACGACACCAGGGAGGAAGAAACCCAGCAGC
>NW_009624773.1:24302-53937 GCF_000690535.1 Cariama cristata | reverse complement strand
TTTTTTTTTTTTTTTTTTCCCACTGATAAAAGCAGATCCTGTTTACGCTGGTTTCCTCCCAGTGACCCTACTCTCCTGCCTCCATACATTGCGCTGGGGACTGACCCCAGGGTTGAACAGGGGCTCTCCCTCGGCTCCTTTCTACTGTACACAGGAAATATTTCCTTGGAGTGTGTTTATCCATGATTTTTCAACTTTTCTTGCTTAAAAAAATTATCTTAAGGGGCAGTCCAAGCGGACAGGGAGGTGATTTAACTGTTGCTCTGTCAGAGCATGGGAGATCTGTTGATTTACTGGATATGAAAGTTGACAAAAAAATGCAATAGTATATTTATTCCCTTATTTTCCTTGACAATCATTGCAGCAAATGACACATTTTTTTATCTTCCTTATTTCTTTCATGCACTTTTCTCTTCCTTAAGATTTCACTCTCTTTCTTAGGGCTGTTTTTTTTGACCCTGCTGGGAACAAGCAAAGTAGAGCAACTGGAAAATACAAACAGACAAGAATACTTGTATCCCTACTGTATAGGGACCACGTTTAAAAGCATGGTTTTGCTTAAAAAACCCCACCCAACAAACCCTTTAAATCTTTTTCAATGTGAATTAAAAAAAAAAAAAACCAAACCCAAACACCCAACACTTGAGGTCAAATTACTCATTTTCTTTGTTTTGATGAAAACATGTCAACCACCAAAATGAAGTATCGTTTCTTACTGGGATGCTAAACTCAGCATGGGATGATCTCAACCCGTGGAATTTTGTAGCTGTATCTTTGCAGCTACACAGATTGCTGTCTCAATAAATATATCTCATCTAATTTATCCAGTGACATACAGAGATAAAGAAAACATGTGCTTTTCTCCAAAGTTAAGGCTGGACTGAGCTTTGAATGTACAGCAGGATTTTAACCACCTTTTGGGTCAGGAAAAGAAGGATTCTCCCAAACGACACGATAGGAAATGCCATTAGGGAGAAGATCACGTCTGCCTTCCATCTCACCCTCCCTGGGTGAGCTCTCCTCCTCTCCTGACCTCTCCGAAGGCAACTTGCTGGCACGGACTGCAGGGTTCGAATGGGAAGCAGGGACGGGATAGCTGAGCTGAAGGCGCACCTTTTGGTGGAGGTAGGGCTTGGGGCTACCACCTCACGTGCTGCTCAGGACTGATGGACCCACCCCAACCACGCATAAAATCTTTGAGGTTGCACCGATGCCTTTTCCCTCCCAACCAGAGCCGGGAGAGAGCACGTCCCGTGCTGTCACCGCAGCCCAGCTAGCGAACATCAGCTCGTTAAGATCCAGTTACCTCATTGCTTTCCATTTGACTCCTTGTTTCAGTCTAAATCAGGGCTACCATGGTTAATTTTAACTAACGAGGGACAGGTTTATACTAGTGCACTTAAACCCAAAGAAAAGTGTTTGGGTAGGTCTGCGTGGAGGAACTGAAGGGCTTGAAGTAAACACACACGGAGATACGCGAGGGCCTGAGACCTTGCCAATCTGTTGGGCTTGAGCTGGAAGGAGGTACAGCTCCTTCCTCCCTCGACATGTTACATCTCTTTCCTCCCTCTTTTTTACCCCTTTTTACCCTTTTGGGGCAGAGGTGAACCCAGGACTTGGGTAGGGCCATATAGTGTTGTGAACGGGGCTTTCTAAATAAAAAGACACATGATGGTGTTTTTCACGCTGTAATTACATGTTATACCCGAGTCTGAAAAAGAAAAGCAATTTTTCGGTGCAAAAGACCACGGCTTGAAGGCTTTTGATCAACATTTGCATGTACTCCAGGTTTCTAAGGCGGCGAGTGGTGCCCTGGGAGCACCCTTGCTCTGCAAAGAAAGATGAGCTATGGTGCAGCTGCCTGTCGCATCTCCTGGGTTTGGAGCCGGGAGAGATGGATCCTGCTCACATTCAATGCAGAACAGTGCTGAAACCATAATATTTAAGTGATTGTAAAAGTGGGTTTGCCCTGCCTTGGGCAGCATATCCAAAAATCCTCTGGGAAGCGGGGATCAGTCTTCACTGCCTGTCCCTCTGAGGATGTGTCCAGCTGGAAGTTAGTTAGGTCTGCTGGTTCCTGTATCCAGCTGACCCCAGGTCTTCAACCACATCATTAAAAAATGGTCTAGAAGTGATTGCCAGGGATGATTCAAACCTGTGCTGCTGTGCCTTGCAGTGCCCGACATGGGGCTCTCGAGGAATTCAAGATAAGGACAGTAATTGGGAGAGGTAATGGGCAAAACATGACTGGACTTTGCTAGAGAGCATTAGAAGTGCGGGGAATTTTTCTTTTAGTTGTGGTTAAGGGATGAGGAGCATGAATTGTCCACCTTTGTTGGTGTTGTGATGATGTGATATCAACTTTGGTGTGGGGAATTCTTTTTGTCGGTGTAAGTGATGTTTGTGAAGATCATGTCATGAATGTACATTTTAATGATATTGTTGTATTGTTATAATTTTATTTGAAGTCTAGGAAAAATCAGGCTACACTTTGAATGTTTATGTCTTAATTAATGAGGCGAGAAGGAGAAGGAGAGGAAATAGCTTATATTAGCTGACTGATAAATCAGACAATCCTCATATGAGATCCAGCTAAAATTCTCCAGACGTGTATTACACCTTCCTTTTCTCCTTGCCTTTGTGCTTCCCCAAACCCTCCTGGCCACTATCACATCAACATCGTCACTACTTGTACTACATTTGCCAGTTTTCTCCTTTGCATGTGAATGGTTTGGTTTGGTTTGGTTTTTAACTGTTTTCCTACCCTATTGCAGTTCTGGTGGCCATCGGTGGTCCCCAGATCACAGGTGGGAAAGACAGTGGTGATGTGGTCCAAGTCCTTTCACTGAAGATGGATTTGTCTCTTCCAAACCCACCCTTCACGGTGGTTTTCTCCTCCTGCAGTGGACTCCCTCTCCTCTCAGTTAGAAAGTCTCCTCTGGTCTAGCCTAAACTTTCTTTGCTGTTATTTCATGGCTTGTTGCCAGCTGATGTGGAAAGTAATTTATTACCTTCCTCTTACAGGTTTTAATTTAATTTTGGAGCAACTGAATAGAAAAAGGCAAAATAAAGGGAAAAAGAAAAAAAGAAAGGAAAGGAAAAGGATTATCAAGCACATTAACTCCTTCTTTCTGCCCACTCTCTTAGTGCAATGAAGGTGCTTTTACAGAACCTGGCTGTGCTTAGCAGTGAAGACTCTCAGGGACAGAAATTATTTTGTCTGCCTGGGTTCAAGAGCTGACACAGCAAGTGGGGGAGCGAGGCTGAAGCTAACAAGAGCCGCTCCGAACTCAAAACGAGAGTTGGCATAAAATGGGGTGGCAAAGCATCTTTCAGGCCATCAGCAATCAGTGTCTATCGACATGCATGGGCTACGAGCATTTGAGGAGGAGCGAGCCCCCAACCCAAATCTCAGACACAGCCGAATGCAGCGGACCGGAGCCGAGGAGAGAGACCAGATTTTTTGTGTGCGAGGAGAACAGCTCTGAGCGCCATGCCGGTGTCTGGGCAGCCAAGGCAGGTGGGATGGGTAGATAGAACAAGCAGATAAGTGTGGTTTATAGGGCTGGTTGGACATGTTTGTTGTTTCAGTGGGAATGTTGATGTGTTCAAAATGAAGCATTCCTCAGGGATATTCTTTTTTTGTTGTTTTGCTTTGTTAAGAGCCATATAATAAAATACTTCAATACCAAGCAGAACATTTTAGATCCGCATTTCAAAACGTGTTTTTTCAGGGGGGAATGAGCAAAACATAAGGCCAATTACTTCAGAAATTGCTAACAGAATTATCAATTAGCAGAACAGTTGTTAATGACGATGCAACAAAAGCAGTCACTGATCTATAGAATAAAATAAATAAGAGCATAAAAGATAAATGACAGCAGAACTAAATATGTAAATAAAAATGCTACAAAAGGTCAAAATTGCAATGAAGGGTTTCTCTGTTATCACAGGAAAATATTTCTGTTGGCAGATTTGTTTCTTTGAGAAATTCCACTTCCCCCAAACGTCAGCATTTGTTTGCCATTACTGTAGTTTTTCCTTTCAGTTAGAAATTCAGACCATCGGCTACCTCAAATGGCAGGTATGGTTAGGGCCCTGAACCAAAGCCCCTCTGGTTTGTGAAGGTCTACCTCTCATGGTTGACTCTTTTGCTCATAAATAAAAGTCCTGAGGAGCAGCTTTTGGAATACCAAAAGGATACCACACTAGGACTTGGCCCACAAAGAAATTGTAGTGACGTTGTTCCATCCTGGCAACTATAAGATAATCATAAAACTTGAGAAAGTCGTTGTCCCGACAGCTGCTGTTTAAATGAACAGAGGATATAGGAGTTGGATAGAGAAATGGAGATGTCAGGAGCACTGGGAGGAGGGGAGGGTCAGCAAAGAGGATCCTGGGTGTTTGGCTTGAGGACTTTCCTTTGGCAATCAGGAGCAGGGGACACTCACAGGGCATGAGGCTCCTTGGGCTTGGAGACCACATGGTGTCCAGCAAGGTGCATGCACGTGAAGGCACCTCCAAGCTTGGTCTTGCTATAGACCTGTCCATCCGTCATCTTGGACGTGAGGGCATGGATGTGGGCAAAGGGGACAGCAGGGAAGGAGGAGAGGGAAAGTGTTGTGGCCACAAGGAGAGAAGAACGTAGGGCAGAGGGTGACACTGGGTGACCAAGGGGTTGCTCTCTTGGCAGAGGTGGGGCAAAAGGGTGAGTTGACCTACGTGTGTTGGTCGAGGCCAGGAGTGTGCTTTAGAAGCAAGGTAATGATCTTGATTCCAGTAAAGCCCAACAGCCTAAAACCTTCTGGTAATTCAGTTTGCATGATGTGTAAATAACTATAACTATAACCATAACTATAATCATAACTATAACCATAACCGTAACTATAACTAAATATAAGCTGTTTCTATAAATTCAAATGACATTGTGATTTCTCCCAGTAACTTGTTTGCTTTCTTAAGTGAACACTGGGACCTCCCAGGCTTCCACTCTCCAATTTGGCACAAGCAAATAAAAATATAAATACACGACATGAAAATGAGTAGCACAGGCTCAGACTAAAAGTAAACTCTGCAAACTGGGTGCTGTTCCTCAACTTTGCCTTCAGTTAGAAATAACCAGAGTTACTTTTGCAGTTGCCTTGTGGCAGATTAAAAAGATCTGAGCTCTTTGTGAGGTTTTGGTGTTTTTTTTATAAACCACCTAAAATATTTAAGGATGAGGAATAAATGTCAGGCTCATTTATTTCTGTGGCATTAAGCAAGTTCACCTCTTGACTGGCTTCCTCACCTCGTGTCCATCTCGAGGTAGGAGTCAATAAAATGTGTGCTTGAAGCTGGCTACCTGTGGGCAAGGACACACAGTGTAGGTACGGCCATGACCTGAGGGTGACTTGCTGTGAAAACTTCGCCTAGAAGAAAACCTCTCCTGCATTAATATCCTCAGTCACCAGCTTTGTTTGTCTCCTATTTGCTGGTGGCGGTTTTTTTCCTGTTTCCTTTTTAATTTGATGCCGTACGTATTACAGAGACCAAATTTTAAACAGTGGAAGTTGAGCTTGTACTTAGATAAAAGCAGACGAGTGTCTTGTCTCCATGAAATGTTTGCAAAGCAAAGGGAGTGTGGGGGGAAAAAAAAAACCCAAGGCATTATTCTTTTTCTTGATTTTAATGCCAACAGCGAGTGGTAATGCCCAATGCAGGCTTATTCCTGTAGTCGCTCTCAGTACAAGTAAGGGCATTTACCAGCTCTCTGGGAACAAATCTGGACATCTTTTCCCCCACAGAAGTAACGGCACCATCCTGTTTTACATCTCCTGAGAAATTTGGCCAAATATACCAAGATGCTGCCCAGCTGGCTTTCTTATTCATCCAGCTGAAACAAAATCCCTCCTAGCAGAGCTTTGTCTTGCCAGTTCTGGTGATACACAACACCAGCCAGCCCGGGCTTTGCTTCCTTACCCAGTGCTTCTGCTCTAAACGTGGCCGTTTCGGGAACTCGTGTGCTACCCGGGAGTGTGCAAAGGATGGACTGAGCTCGGCCACTTCTCTGCTTCAGAATCTTAAAGACCTTTTTGGGTTTATAGCATGGGTAATTAGGGGCTGAGAGAGTTACAGCTCTTCCGTATGCCTCACTTTTTCCTTCTGATCAAATGTAATCCTTTGCAAATTGGAATCTTATGGCAGCACTGAGAGCAGGAGGAGGACATCTCCTTATCTCTGTTTCAACACCTTATTGATCTTCTCAGCCTCCCCCAACCTACCCATGAAAGGTCCGAAATGCGTTTCTGGGTCTTTTTACTTGAAGCGTCATGTGGTTCAGCTTGGCTTCTGCAGATCCTCCCGTTAAACCAACAAAGAATGTTCCCATGAGTGATGTTAACCCAACAGTTTCCTAGTCTGGGAATATTATTTCCAATAAAGAAGTTGCACATGTATAAATATCCAAAGTTATTAAAAGAAGAGGAGAATAATACCCCTAGCTGCTGGTCCAAATATTGCAATCTGATGCAACTCACAGAGTTAAAAGCGGTAATGAATTTAGCAACAGGTGTAGCGATGGGCATGTAAAAACATTAGCCAGATGTTTGCTCTTAGCATGACACATGTAGGATAGGCTTGTTCTCTTTCCCCTGGTTCTAAAGTGACTGCATGACTGCATTCTGATTTAGAGGCCAGAAGGGAACATCAGCTTCATCTTGGCTAGTAAAAGCGAGAAAACATTGCTGATAGCTCTCTAGTTTGGAGGTGAACTAGGTCAGAGAAACCCCATTAAGATAGGTTTTGCTAAAGGAATGACCTTACTGCGACAGCTAGGCTATTTGGATGGCAACATCACTTTCTTATTAGTTGTTCCCAAGTGATTCTGTGCTGCGTTGCCATTGCAGTCAGTGAACTTGGCCTTCCAGGGCAGGGCTTTCTGTTAGCAGGCAGAGCCAGGGAGGAGGATGGCAGTGATGGATAAAAATACACCTGGGACTCCAGAGCTTGAAAGAGCAACCGCTTCTGCAGCCAGTGACCGTATGCAGACGTATTTACCAAGTGAATTTACCAAGGATGTAACACATATGATGCCCTTGCAAGGCTTAAATGAGATGCCTTGGATCAGACTTTCCAGTTGTCCACTGTAAGGGTGTCTCTTCAGATGGGAAATGCTACGGAGCTGCAGCTCCCAGATTTCTTCACTGATGGCTTTGCACCTCAGTACAAGCCCAGTTTCTGCAAATGATCTTCCGGGGGGTTTGGAAATCTTCCATGGGGTTTGGGAACCCCATGGAAGTTCAGCAACCTTACTGGTGGTGGTTGTGAGACCTGACTGCTGTAGAGAAGGGGAGGTAGTCACCTCCTCTTCCTCTGTGTTGCTCCAAGGTGCTTTAGGCAACACTGTCGGGTGAACTTGTTACCAGGGTATTCCTGAAGCTGTCACTTTTCAAGAAACCACCTGGTAATTGCAGCATATACCCTATCTCCTGATCTCCCAGGGAGGAGGGTGGGAAATCCAAACCCCAAATGTGGGATCAGATCTCTGTTCTCACTGGCGAAGGGCTTGTGTGTCTTTCAAATTACACATCCCAATTGGAAGGAAGGGGTTAGAGATAAATTTCAGAAATATTTGACATATTATCCCCCAGTTAAAGACAAAGAAACAAAGGTATTAACCAAGATCCTTCAGGGAAAGGAGCCAATTTTTCTGTCTCCACTGTTAGATTTCCTGGATGACCGTGGGGTCCCTGGCTCAGCTACCCCACGAGGCTGCAGGTTGCGAAGGCTGAGGGAGTTGAACTTCACTGTGAGGATATCTTGGCAACGTTCAACGTACAAACAACTCCCATTTTACAAAGACTGCTTTTGCTTGGGGCTATCCGACGTGCCTCCCCTCTTTTTCCTTTTTGAGCGTTTCTTTGGAAGTCAGAGAGTCCTTGTTGTGGGGACAGTGGCAGAAAATGGTTGTCACACAACGTGCCACCAACATTCCAGGTGTCAAAATAAATATCTCAGGGCACTTGGTAGGATCATGCTTTCTTCTGGTGACAAATCCACAGGGTCGGTATGCGTTACTACCTCTCAAGAGAAATCCAGGTCTAACACGTTAGTCAGGAGCAAATTCCCAGAAGGAACTATCCAAATCTATCTTTCTAATCTTGGCCATTAGGGATCTTGAAATTTAATAAGTCAATCAGACAGAAGACATGACTCCCAAAGACTCATGGAAATTACTTTGGAGAAGACAATGAATAATCTTCTTGCGTCAGCTAGCTAAAGAGCTAAATCAGGTCAAGAACGATCAGTCATTATTAAAACTATCATTATTATTTTTAGTAGGGACTGGAATATAAATATATGGAGCGGAAAAGAAGAAAAATACATTTCCAAAAAAGTGTGTGTTACGAGTAGCTCGACAACCAGTGGGAGAAAAAGGTACAGATTAGAGGCAGAGAGAAATTAGTAAGATGACGTTAAAAACCAGTAGGAACCCAATGCAGATTTTTTCCAGCTCTGTTCCAGGAAGGAAACAGGCTTTACTGTTTGCTGTGCAGTATTTGGATAAAGAAGCATCCATAAAATCCCAAAAGATATCTTTGCTGTAAAAGTTACATTGCAAGGCTGTCAGATATGGGAAGTCTGGAACGGTTTTGAAGTCTGCAACTGCTTCCAGCTTCTGGTTTAGAGCAGTGGCTGATGGCAGGCCACAACGCAGGAGCAAAAAGGAAAGCGCAGTAATCTAATACAGATGTTTCAGCAGTGAGTGAATCCTTGGTTTTGACAGCAGTTCTCTGGCATTCAGGAAATTACTGTGGTCAGAGATTAATTCTTTCTACTGCTCCACTTTTCTTCCAGGATGAGGGAAAATAAAACATGAAAAATGAACGCAGAAGTTATCAAAAGCTGAGAGGCGGTCTTAGAGTTTGGTTTTTTCCCTTCACGTTTAAAGCCATATTTGCTGAAGAAAGTGGTAAGCAAATGTTTGCCTTAGGTTATATTTGTTTATAGTAACAGTCAATTGGTAGAGCCAACGAAAACCAGAACGCAGGTCCTCACCATCCAGCGACGCCTCCTAAATCCAGATAATTCTATGTAATGGAGCACCTGAGCACAGCAGTGAGGGATCAGGGGAGAGGGTGAATGTGAACAAAATTAACATGAATGCTAATAGCTCGTTGAATGCTAGGAAAATAATTTGTTTAGGAGGGCTCTTAGCCCCCATTCCTGTATTTTCAGCATGATAATGTATGAAAATCACTTTGTATAACAGTGACTCACCCCTGATTACTTCTTATTTTATGAAACAGCTGGGTGCAGTACTGTACTAGTGAGAAATTCTGGATTTTCCTGCACAATGGCTACATCTTGACAGTGATGGCTGTGGCACAGCTGCCAGATTACGAGTACCTCAGGATGGATATCTTCTTGACTGCAGATCAGCTGTTAAAACAAAATGCAGCCAAAATTGCCAAGAATGAACCAAAGAAGGGAAAAAGAGCAGGTAAGGATCTCAAAGACAGAGATATCACCTCTGCCTTTGCTTGGAGGAGGGGTAATACGCTTACATACTCTGGCGAGAGTATAGGTGGTATATGCTCGCTGGAGTTTATAGGTGTCTTACTACCCACTTGCTCTTTCCTAGGCAGCTTACCACTGTCAGAGAAGAGACTCTAGATCTTTATCTTGTCCCCTCAAGGCCAGCCTTCATGTTTGTACTGGGGAAAGAGGAGGAGTGAGGCCACTGCATGAGAAGGTATACTAACCTCTCCTCCCCAGGATTTCCCAGGAAAACAGAATCAAGAAATAATTGGAGAGAAACCAGAGATACAACAACTTGCCACAGGCTGGGCAGCAGGATTCTGGCAACATTTAGAACAGACTTCTGGTCTCCTGAGTTTCCAACAGGCTTCATCTTCTTTTCATTGTACTGATGAAACTTAAAACATATGAAACTGATGAAGAAGGGAGCTGATGGCCCAATTTAGTGTAAAAAAAAAAAAACAAAACCCTTTGTGTTCATAGTCCATGCAACTGCGTTTTGAATACTTCCATGGACATCATCTAATCCTTTAAAAGTAACTAGCTGAATTCAAATTAAGAAAACCTCCTTGACTTCATGGAGACAAAAATGATTTTGGGGATTTTTACAGGATGCTGGAAGAGCTGAAGGTGAATGTGGTGAGAACAGTGTGATACATTCAGCTGAAACAATACCTTCAGGTGTCAGCTGCAGGGACTGCAAAAATTATCTCCTTTCACACTAGCTACCTAAAAATGCAGTGAGCTCTTGGAGTTATGCTAGGTACTTCCCTAAATACCTAGAATTTCTATAAAACAGCCCAAAGCTCAATAGAGTAAAACAAAAAGCACCACAAAAGTTAGCAATGGAAAAGAAAACACAGAACATTACGACACTGCATACATCCTTAATATTTGGATTTTCCCACACCTTGAATGCTATGTGTAAGTTTGACATCCTTATCTCAAAGGAGATATAGGAGAACTACAGAGGAAGGCAACAAATCCATGCAGCTGTTAGCAACAGTTTTTCTGTGAAGTTTGATTAACTAGATTAGGGCTCCTCAGGCTGAGAAAGAGATGCTTAGAGATGAGGATAAAAAATCAAGGGGAATGGAGGTGGTGGAGAAGAACTGACTATTCCTGGTCTTTTCCAGAGTAAGAACTAGAGGACATTGAATGAAACTAGTACATGTCAAATTAAAAAAATACAGCAGGCTGCTTTGCCAGAGGATGTTGTGGTACAGGAAGTTTATATGGGTCCTGGAAGAGTTTGCATGAGTATTTGAAGAAATAGATTACTAAATGAGAAAATTGCATCAGATTCAGGAAATCTTCTGAGCTGAAAGTAATGGTATACAGTGGGTATGCAGAAAGAAAGTGTCATGTTTTCGTGCCATGTTCTGACCCTCCCTGACAAGGCTGACAATTTTAAAGCCAGCTCCAGGAACATCACCAACAGAGACTCCTCAACAAAAGGCACACCTTTGATGCCTCTCTGTCATATCAGAGAACCATGTTGTTACCCTTAGCAGTGCCCCGTTAGGGCTGATGTGCTTCATTAACCTGTGCTGCCCCATCCATCCCCTGATCTACCCCAAAGACACTTTGGGACACTCTGCTGGGAGGCGCTTCAAGATGTGTCACAAGACTAAGACAAGGGGTCTAAAGCTCTCCTCTGAAATCTGCCTTAGTCATCTTCCCTTTTCTGGCTGTAAGTGTTGTGTTTTCCAATAATGGCTGGTTCAGGATCACCAGACTGGTTAATGAACTGGAACAATTTCATAAGAGATGAACCCGAACTGGAACTCAGCCAAGAAACATAAATGGTTCAACTACCTGATTAGGAGATGAGCTTAAGCCAATTTGCAAGGAAAAACAAGGTCTGTGGGATTTCAGTCAATTCTTATCGTGGTCATCATCTCAGGACATGAAACATAAGAGAGATGAATCTCCATGTGGTTGGCAAAGATTAGAAAATGTGTTGTTTCCTTCTCATATGATATGCTTAATTCCTAAGTATCTACTGGACAGCTTAAGTATATTCTTTGCAGTGCTGACTTTCCCAAAGTAATGCTATATCCTTCAAAACAATGCACTCGAAGCAATGTGTTCCTATTAAGAAAAACTACACAGCTGACGTATTTGCTTAATTGGAGCTTCTCTCCAGAAACTAGGTCAGCTCCACAGTAGCAAATCACAGTGATGGTCATTTAATGGGGATGCATAGCCAAAGCATGGCATGCCAAGCAAGGCCTGTGCAGGGCACGATACATATTCAGGTTTCTGGGACATTCATCCAAATGATATTGAGCAAGCCGACCAGCCCAAAAATTGCTGATTTATTTTGTACGTTTGCATTGTCTGCTCGCCTCTCGCTCTTGGCAATCACAACCACGAATCATCATAGACACCCCAATCAAACTACTTTTTTCAGCTAGATGCATTCCAATCAAGGAGAAGAGATGAGCTCATCTAGCAAACTCATAAAGTTGCAAGATTTTAACAAAATTCACATACAACAACACTTTGCTAAGGGAAAGTAAACTGGAAGCTTCAAAAGGAGGTTTATGTTATGGTTAATTATATCATACAAAAGTGTAATTAGTGATTGGATTCTGAAATCAACACTATCCATCAAATGAAAATTCCAGCTAATGCTTTCACTCTTCTGATGCAATGAACTTTCCTTGAACTGGATAAAGCTCCTCTTGTTCACAGCAAAAAACTGTCAGTGAGACTGTTGAGCTAAGGACCACCGTCTTTCTTTTCCTTGATCCTGACTTTTAAAACATCAGTGCATAGCAGCATCTGTAATACAAATGGTGTATTTAGAAAATAAGTCAAAAAAATAGGAAAAGACTCCATGCACACAGTGGAAGGGGAAAGATGACAACAGTAATGACCATGTAAATAATGTGTGAGTCATATAGCTTAATGCATTACCAAGAAGTGCTCAGACACAATGGCGATGAGCATAATATAGATGAATAACCCATGCAATCAGTAGTGTTAACCTATCAAAATAGCAGGATCCAACCAATTTTCCTTTTATTGTTCCTCTGTCACTTGAACGCAGAGCCCTAAATTAAAATAAGCTAAGTGTGAGAAAGCTTCTAATCGAAGCATTAGAAGAAATTTCCTAGAGGATATTAAAATACCCTAGAATCAGCTTCTAGAGGAAATACAATGCAAAGAGATTCAAGCACTAATTAGGCAGACAAATAAACCACAAGGAATACAAACAATCCAGCCAATAAACTGGGAAAAAGCTCTTCTCCAGGGAGCTTGGCCACAGTCTATGTAAAACTGTGTATCCAAGAACTGCAATTGGAGTCGATGCTGGAGTTGGAACGGTCTTTGGGTTTCCTGTAAAGCTAGGATGAGAACGAGCCCAACAAGTGCTCCAGCAATGGCCCAGTGCTGTTGAAAGCAGCCTTCCCTGCTCTGTGCACCAGTTGGCTTTATTTGATGTTTGATTTGGTTTTAGTGTTTATGAGAGATGTCAGAACCGATATGCTTCTAGAAAGGTCTCTTGTGTAGCAACTGTTCATTCCTTTACTAAACACTGATTATACCTTCCTCATGTGCCACAACCGTCTTCCAACTCTCAGTGTGAAAGATTCACTTTACAGCTTTGAATCCATTTCTGGAAAATTAACAGAATCAGTCACAGTGATACCTATTGGTAGCAACTGGAGGATGTGACAAAAGAATTCTTTGACCCAGACATGTCTGGAAAGAAGAGTACAGCAGGGTACATAAAGAACCCAGAAAACTCTGGACATTAATAAGCATAAATTTTTGATGGGCAACTAAAAAAAAGGCAAGCAGAGAGAAAAGGACATGTTACGACTTTTAATAGAATAGGTAGACGTGAACTGAGAACATGAAGATAGAGGACAGCTTAGATGAGACTGAAACAGTATGGATGGGTCTTAGGAAAAGAAGGCAAGATATTGATAATGGTCTTCAGAAAAATGCATTTCCTCAAACGGAAGCAGTTAATACCAAAGAGGGAAGTATTTTAATGAGAAAAATTGTGGAGAACTGGCAATGCCTTAAGAAATTTCTGTTAAAGGAAGACATGCAGACTATCCCAACACCAAAAATGGTTTAAGAAATTTGTAAGAAACTTACTCGGCCAAACAGACCTTTAGGGATGTCAGAGACAGGCAAAAACCACACAAGATTCAGAAACTTCATCTAAACACTAGTGACAAGTTTATTAGACAAGCACAAATATATAGGGACAAAAATCAGACAAAAAACAACAAAAAAGCATTTGATAAGTATAAGAAGAATGAGATGAATGTCCTTGACACAGGTGTTCCTCATCTCAAGGGAGAGAAAGACATCAGCCAAAAACATAAAAAATAACTCTATCTCAAAAATGATTAGGTATTTGACACAATTAACATTGCTGAAAAGAAACGAGAAATCAGTCTATAATGGGAGGAAGAAGATATAGTAGGTAGGTGTTTCAAATGATCCGGACTTGACAACATTCACTTATGTGTATTCTGGGAGATAGCTGGAAGAATGGACAGAGATGAGAACACAGGGTGGGGGGGTGAGGTGGGAAAAGACTAACACAGTGTCGATCTTTGGAAAGAAGGATGGGGTGATACAGTGAGTTAGCATCATTTCAGTTTTCAGAATAATGTTGAAATAAATACTCAGTCTGTAAGCGTGAAGAAGACAACAGAGGGATGAAGAACAGCCAAAACTTTTTTTTTTAAAGGACAACCTACGTTGAAGAAATTTAATTTGTTTTCTTTGACAAAGCAATAGGCCTGGAGGATAGGAAAATACCCGTAGATGTCAAATATTGTGAATTAAGGTCTGGACATTATTTCACTAGACAGTCTCCCAAGCAATTTCGGGAAATAAGGATTAGATAATGCTACTATTTATTGTACTCACATTTCACTGGAAAATAGCAAAGCATTAATAACTATTGTCTGAGAAGTATCAGACCAGAACAATGTATTAAGAAACAGAAGCATAATTCTGCCATAGGACAGGTACCAGTCAACATTTTTTATTAATGACTTTGAGATTCTACAGACTGATGGCATTTGCAATCCATGTGAACAAGCAGGAGGACAAGACTGAAATCCAAAATTGTCTTGACAGATTGGAAAAATTGTCTGGAAAAAATGAAGTTCAACACAATAAGGCCAAATGTAAAACTCTAGCCTTCAGAAGGAATAATCAGCTGTGCGATACAGGAGAGTAGATGAATGGCAGCAGCCAGTGGTGGGGAATTGAGGCCACAGCAGGCACACAAGGAACATTTGTCAGGAATTCACACTGCTGTGGAAAAGGAAACTGTCCTGCAGAGATGCGAATGCACCGGGCTGTAAGCAAAAATTGATCAAGTTCATAGCAAATCTTCTTCTCACTTAAAATTTTCTGGTATCACATAAAACTTCAAGTGTGTGGAATTATATCACTGTAAACCTACTAGAAATTAATATTGTTTTTCCCCATTCTATGATTTTTCAGGATTTAGGATATTCTTGTTACCTCTTTTTACACTTTTAATTTAGATACTAACCAATAAAGAACCCAAGAGAGACAACGGGAAGGTCATCTAATGATATGGTCATGGCTAAGACTGATTTTGGCACAAAAATCCTGGTAACTTTGGTCTACAGAAAGTTTGTGGCTTGTGATGAGCTCTACTATTTAATTCAGAAAGGAGATGACATAGGACTGTTGATGGTAATGGGTGACACACGGGCTATTTTTAACTCAGTAAACCGTTGGCTGGTCAGCTGATCTCCCAAATTCTGGCTAGTTCCACACTTCTGTGAAGGGGACCATAAATAACTCAAGGTGAACAAGGATTTAAAATTTAGGCACCATGCCACACTCATACAACCACATTTCTTAGGTCCCAATCAGTCTACTGGGATTGAAGATGTCTGTCCAGAATACTGATATTGGCCATCATGGGAAATGTAGTTCAGCTGGAATTTCGTAGAACCATAGCATTAAATATTAGGTTGGAAGGGGCCTCCAGAAGTCATCTAATCCAACATCTGGCTCAAAACATGTTTCACTAGATCAGGTTGCTCAGGGCCATGCCCAGTTGACTCTGGAACACCTCCCAAGACAGAGTACTGCTTTTATCACCCATACCTCTGGTTTTTCAGTGTTTCATAGAAGGACTGAAGGGGTGAAAATGAAGGTAGTTTCAATCCTATGATTATCCCAAAAGCCAAAATTCAAATGATAAAAGCTAAAGATGCCAAAAAGAATGAAATGTAAGTGTAAAATAATTTAAGCAAAGAAAGAAAAAGGATGGGAGGAAAGGGGGAAATTTTTAATTCCTCCTTTGTATGGATTGCAGTATGTACAAAGAGATAACGGGGTGCTAATGTCCCAAGTTCTTTGTTCTTTAGTATTTTGATTGGCATGAACAACATAAGTCAGCTATAGTTAGAGCTTGCTCCTACATGTCCAGACAGCTCTGTAAAAATGCAGAAATTTAAGGAGGGGTGAATCCTGCCAGCGCTTGCCCAGACATGTTAAACTGCTCAGCTCAACACCGCTACTTTGGTGAAGAAAAATTTTCAAGACGATGTGCCAGGCATGTCCCTTAAACAGATTAGGCTGTGATCCTTGGTCAACAGTCTTTCGAAAGCATATCTGATTCCCAGGCCCTTTGGAAACCTTACCTGGCATTCATTCCATTTGTATTTACAAATGCTGTAAATTATAGGTGTCACATGGACTGATATCTGCAAAAAAGCTGTTATTTTTTCATGCTCTATGGTTAGGAACAACAAGTCTGCTTATGGGCCAGAAAGCATGATTTCCCATTTGGAAGAATTTAAAGAATTAACTATTTGGCAGAACAAATGAACTTGTAAAATTAAGCGTCAGAATACATTTTGACCTTTGATACCCTCTAAAATTCTCAGATAAATCAACTTACCCCAGATACACAAATCATATCCATCAGCTGTCTAGCAGTGAAAAAGGAATGCTATGTGTAAATTAATAAAACCTCTGGATTTTTTAAGAGAGGAAGTAACCTGAGTTACCTGAAATCTTTTTCTACAAATAAACTTAAAATGTTTGAAATGCATTTTTTTTTCTTGTTTTTTTTGTACACGTTTTTCCATGGCTATCAAAAACTTTGTGTCTGGCATGTGAGAGCTATTCAGAGAGAGTTTGTCAAGAACAGTGTACATACATCCACTTTTACTCCAGGAATCCAGAAAATGTCACAATAACTTGGCAGAATCTGAATTCAATGAGAACCATTTTTTTTTTGCTCTCCACCACTATGTTGAAAATCCCAGCAAAGCATATAGGGAGGATTTATGTACATATCTATATATATTTATATATGTATGCATTAAAAAAAAAAATACTTTTGTTTTGGATTGATTTACAATAAATTGCATCAAGTAAAATAATTTTCTGTGAAAATGGGAAAAAAGAGGCAGAAAAGCAACTAGAATTCACTGAGGTCAAGAACTCTGGCACCCACATCACATTTTGGAAACACTAAAAATTCCCAAGACGAAGAGCAACTGGTTTCTGTAGAAACGAGTAGTTTCCTCATAGTAAAGGAAAGCTTCCAGAAATGGCAGTGATAAAAACAGGTATCTTAGACCATTTGTTTTGTGATACATCTCTAACCTGGCTAGTGTTGCAGGAGACGACATGCTGCCTTTTTCTTTTACCTAAGAAGTAATTGTTTGAAGTGGGTAGTTGCAATATTGGATGGCCAAAATTATGATTATATTTAGATGTAGATCAATGTATCGGTACCCAGAGGATTTTCTCACAGCGTATACTAATCGGAGTGGTTAGTAAGGTAGTGATCGATGAATCAGGTGCTAATAGTGTTTGCACTGTGATTACAATTTGGTAATTCTGGATTTTATTTGCATAATCACCCAACGCCAGCCACGCTGTGCTGACATTGACAGAACTTGCAATAGTGCCAGGAATAACCATCTGATTGAGTTACTGCAGCAAAACACTTCTGTTTGGTAAAATGCCTTCCAGACATGGGTCATGCTGAAATGCTTTACAGCATTAAAGTCAGAACAAACAAGAAAGTGAAGCTCTCCTTCCCTTGAGGGTTTTATGCTTTACCCCATAGCTGGCCATGGGGGACATTTTTAGTGCTGGTTGCAGAAGATATTGTCTTTGTAGCTTGCTGAAAACAAAGTGGGGTAGTCGTGGAGAAGGTGAAGCCAAGAGAAAAATGAAAGGTGACAGTCTAGGTTTCTATACTGCCAATAAGGCTTTTAAGAACATGAGGAGTTAATAAAAGCACTCTGAACACATCCAGAAATCTTAGCACCTCTTAACCCATAGTCTGGATTAAGAGTGTCAGGGAATGGCAAAGGGTATGAAAAACAAACATAGAACTTAATTCTGTGGAGGCATTGGTATAGCTAAAGAGATGGGAGGAGATGAGATCAACTTCTTGCTTTGCTGGTGAAGAAAAAGCTGAGGGAAGTCACAGAATGTCTCTCTTATACCTGGTCTCCCATTTTTTGCACAATTTAGGATGTTTTCTGTGAGAAAAAAACCCCAAACAAACCTTTGGACATGTAAAAGGAATCATAGTGGAGTTTTTAATAAAGAAGTTAAAAGACATACTCAGAAAATACACTCGAGGGCAGTTAACAGTCTGGAAAATTCAAAAGAGCTGCAAAACCATGTTTGATCTTGCATCAAACAAAAGGATGGAGAATAAAAAGTGAGAACAAGCTTCTTCCTTTAGCGTAGTCTGCCTTACATTGTTGACTCCCTTATAAGTTTTAAATTAAATGATCATCTTTGTAGGTATCATTATGTGTCACTGAAAAGAAAGAGAGATGGTAAAGGAAGAGACACATCATTTGAATCATCCCTTACAGCTGCAGGAATGGGATGTGTGATGGTTAGGAGACAAATTACAAGACTGTCTATAACAGAAGTTTCTATGAACTACCAACATACTAGATCGTGTTCACAAATTCCTTTCAGTTCATAAATTGGGGTCAGTAACGTCACAGTGTAAACTGAGGCACAGGTTGCTGCAAAGGCTTTTGCTCAGAATCAAATCTCTGGCTATTTCTTATATGGCCACTAAACTTCATTATCACTGCCCCTGACAAATAGAATAGAATAGAATAGAATTATAAATAATTAAATGCTAAAAATTAAATACTAAAAATTAAATGCTAAATTTATTTAGCTTGGGTTTTTTTTGAGAAGAATAGCACTGCAGAGAACATCTGGATCTACCAGAGGTGGTGAAGTTTCACCCAGTGTCTGGCACCCTGCATGCACTGCGGGCAGCCTGCTGCTTGCCAGAGGGATTAATACCTGTACTGATGCGGTGGCTTTGGCATGGACCAACATGAGATATCAACATCACTTATCTGGTAAACCTCACCAAAATTGTATGACCTGGAGGGAGAACAGACTTCCAGAGCAGACAGGCTGTAGCAGGAAGAAGAAGTCACCAAGATTTTATCCAGCTGTCTCACTTGCAAAGCAGTTATTCTATGGTTCTGTTTTTACTCCATGGGCACGTAGTTTAATTTGCCAAACTGTAATCATGCCAATATTAATTATCCATAATGAGTCAGTCATGCAAAGTAAAACCTGACCACCAGGGAGATATTAGAGGTGATGTACTTATTTTTTATGTGCATATTAATCTGCTAACTTTAAATCTAAAGAACATTGTTAGACTGAAAAGGCACTCATTATTAAAATTAGGCTGAAAGTTATAAGGCAGAAAAGATGCTGAATGATCTCATGTGGCAACAGTGATTTACAACTATTCATTATTAAAAACAGAAAAAGGTTCTGTTTCAAGACTTTAATTATTCTGTAAACAGTATCTGATAAACTTGTATTAATCTTATGTTTGCTCGTTTTCTTGACCTGTGTTAATTGCACAGGGATTTGTTAGCATTTGTCATTTATATCCATTTAGCAAAGATGTCAAGGTGATAGAGCGACTGAGGTTACAGGGTTGGGAGGAGAAGAAATGATGGCCAATGTCTACTTAGCAGAGTGTACGTAAGCTAAGCAAGTGACTGTTTGCCATGACAAGCCATGCAAATTTTTTCAATTACATTAAACTTGTCCAGAATCGCAGCATTTCTCAGACTTCAGTGTGACATTGAGCGGATGACTCTACTAGTACTGAAAACAGGTTTGTTATGTTAATGAGTAATTAAGCTAAGTAAACTATATAGTTGCTGACTTCGAGATATGTAAAGTTCTCCCAAAGACGAATAAGATAAGGGTATAATCTGAAGTATTTTAGGAATCTTGTGGCAGCATACTTAGATAAGTCCAAAGGGATAACCATGTTTCTTTTCTGAGCCATCCTTTCCTGAACAGATTTGAGATAACCCTCGTGACTCTGCTCTCCAAGGAGAGCGCTATGTCTAATCCATTGCAAAGCTGCCTAATAATCTAATTAGATTACTAATAATCTAATAGACTGAGCCCAGCTCTGAAATTTGGAGTGTCGTTGATATTGAACCATGCATTTATGGCTATTAACATAATATGAAATAGTGCCATTTCACAGTGGCTGATGAGTTGGAGAGCAGAGAGTGTCACAGTCCTGCAGAGAACAATAGAGGACTTACAAGAATACTTCAGGCTACAACCAATAACTATTCGATGGCCAAATACATGGGAGTAATTTGCAGGAAAAAACCCACCTTCTATATAATAATGAGAGTCTCGGCACGTAGGAGGTGAAGCTGAAGATAGCTGCGAAAGGTGTTAGGTTGCAGACCACTTAGACGGCCCAATGTCAAGGATAAGATGCCTTTGAAAAAGCATCATCTATTAATCAGGTTAAGATAGAAAAACTGTAAGAAAAAGGGCGCATGAGCAATGCAGAGCTGCAACAAGCTGCCAGCCAGCATAATAGTAACAGCGTTACAACAGGGCTTTTGCCTAAAGACGTTGAAAGACTATGAGGTCTAAAAAGACCTAAAAGGCTTGTGGCAAATGTCACATGCCTAGGAGATGGGCTGTTGACTTGTAAATCCATCTGTCTCAGCCAAATCTTCAAGAAGCATTTTAAAAGGCACAAAACAGGAGCAGTTTGGTGGAAGGTGTAGCAACGTGTTTGGAGAAATCTTGTCTATATGCATGCAGCTAGAACGCAGGTAGGATTTGCAGTATCTCTTCCAAGCTCTTATAGTGAAGAGAGGGCTAATTTGAAAATGAGAGTCCTCCTAGTCATTGTAGAGTGGACAGGGAGAGGCAGGGTTCTTGCTGGGCTTTCAGCTGGGAAGACATGCAGAGGAAGGAGAAGTCGTGTATTCTCCATACAGTGTAACCCATGGAAGAGGGTACCATGACTAAGACTCGCTTTCCTCTGTTTGCAAGTTGTCTTCTTGTTGCCAATAAGCCTAGCAACTTTTTTAATTAGCAGTTGAGAATATGAGCTTTGAATAAATCAGGTTCTGGTCCCTGAGGAGCTCAAGAGTCAATATTGGAGTCTCCTGACTTTGGACAGGAAGGAAATTTCTTCAATGGATAGATGGATGGATGAAAAGATCGGTTCACAAATCCAGTTTTAACTTATAAATACTCATATCTTTCTGAGTACCCCATTTTTTACCCCTCAAAGCCTGTGTTTCAGCAGTTGACATACAGCAATAAATACATAAATGTTGGTGACCAAATCCGCATGTGAAGAGTCTCAGCTGCCTAATTACCTGACTGCAGGTGACCTGAGTGTTTCTGGGAGCAGAGTGGAACTTGGAAAGTCCCTGAGACTTCACATGTGCTTTACAAGTCCTTGGCACTTCAGGCATATAAGTAAACTCAACTTGATCTAGCAGAGGCAGAGTCATGCTGCCAGATGGTGAACTACGTGAAGACTTTGGTTCTCTGGGATGTGAACCTGAGGTGTCTGAGACCACAAGGTTGAATTATGGCTGCTTTAGGTCAAGTTTGAAGTTCAAGCATTGCATGGGAGATCAACCCCTTCATGCTGTACACATTTGGAGGACACATGAAACATCTCAGCCTCCAGCCCTGTCAACCAAAATGCTTTTGTCCCAGCAAAAGTACACTTTAAAAGACAGCACGGCACACAGCATCCACTTTTCTGTTTTTAAACTGTTTACATGTTCAACATCATGGAGCAGCTGAGCACCAGGACATGGTATTCACATTGGAATACGTTTTGGAGAGATTCACCCATGGACCACTTCCAGAGGTGTCCAGAGCCATGAGATTTGATCCAATTGCCTGGGCTGCAGAGCAGTGACTGGTTACGTTAAAAAAGCTAGAAAAATGGTTATATGCCACAAAGCACCGAGTTGTAGTTAGTAGCTGCTGTCCTTTGGAAAATGAGACTAATTGTTCAGATATGCCCATAATGATTACGCCTGAAATAATTTTGATAACCAATCCTGTGAAAGCTTTGACATGTATCCAAAGCTCTTTATCCTTCCCATCAGCCATCCAACCTAGCAATTATGACTGTCCCTTCGGCAGCTTAACCTTTCACAACAAAATGAGGAAATGACCAGGCAACAAAAACACCCTCAAAACAGTCCCTGAACTAAGCATAGGCTCAGAAATTCATTACTAAATTTTATTTAAGCACAGTCATAGCAACGTTTTATTATCCATTTGGGTAAACTCTGAAATGGCAAAAAAAAAAAAAAAGGAGCAAAACCTGCAGGAACCAATTTGAAAGCTGCGCTGCATCATTCCAGAGAAAGCAGGTAATGAGGTTGTGCAAATCCATGCTGGGATGCCCACACATGGTGGGATCTACACTTTCAGGTTTCAACATTTGCACGCAAGTTCAAGCTCAGCATTTCCTGGTGAGTGAGAGCCTCCTTACTGCTACTGAGTAATGTAGAGACTTCTAGCTGGATTTCTAAAGGAGAAAAATAAGGAGAAAAAACAAACAAACCAAAACAAGTCAAGGAGCCTAATTGCTTCAGCTCTTACATATCTACTCTTTTGTGGGAAAGTGACTGTATCACAGCGTGTTATTTCTGATATCTGCATCATAATACCCCCGTAGGCTACGAGAGATGAGGATGGTGTGGAGCTTGCTGGGTTGACTACGACTCTAGAGGATGTGGTGGGATGTGAGACCTGGAGTAAGACTCCATGACCCCAGAGGTCCCTTCCTGCCTGGAGTTCCTATGAGAACATCCTGATCTCCCTCTCTCTCTTCTCCACCATCCCCTTCCCCCTCCATCAGAGTCTGCACAGGCAGAATTGCCCCAAATTCAGCCCAGCCTGAGTCTACTGTCACCTGAACATGCAGGAACAGGTTCCACCAAGGTTCTTGCTAGGCTATGCTTCACTTTCTGCCTCCAGCACATTGCTCCCTCAGTAGAAAAGTGGAAAGAGATCACTTTTCACGTTTTTTGTTTGATCCTCTGCAAAAGTCTTATTTTTGCCAAAAGTCAGAATAATTCTTGTCCCTAGTTTCAAATAAGTATGTTTGTTTGTGGGAAAAGTCACATCTTGGGAGTTTTCTTCGGGAAAAGCAGAAATTTAGGGGAAGTCTGAGTAAGAAAAACAGAGGAAATGCAAGAGATGGCATTTATGAGTTGTTTAAAGCTGTCACTGCCTCTTTTGCTCTTTCTTGCTGCCTCTGAGGAACATTCATATGCAGAATGCTTTAAAGCAGCTTGCTTTAGTAATACTGTTTTTTTTTTTTTTAATGTTGATCTATTTTTTTTTATCAGTGGATCTCAAAACACTTTTTTAAGTAAGTAAAGCAGGATTCCTTACCTCATTTAACAGTAGGTGAAGTGAATTGCCCCCAGTCATGTATTTTATGCCATTGTCAGAGCTGAAAATAGAACTGAGTCTCTTGTGCAATACACTGCCCACTCTGCTCCACTGTCTGAGAAAGCAAAAAATACCCTTTATTCCCCCAGAATACCTTGTAATAAATGCTCCACAACACATTGGAATAAAAACAGTCATTTGCCTTGCTGGAAAGGCCCTTCTGGCACTTGGTGATTAGCAGTCCCACAGTCACATCCGAAAAACCTTTGTGTCATCGGTGCCTCATGGTGCAATGATCTCCGTGTCCTGCCAGGTTCGACTCAGGAGCAGGGACTCATGAAGGGGAGTTGCAGTCCTGGAAACAGCAGCAGATTTTGGGCAAGGTAGCTTGAAAATTAGCTTGCTTTTGCGTATATGCACAGACCCTGGGGGAGATGATGGCTTGCCTGAAGTAGTCACAGTGAATGTTTCATGGACCATATAGATTGTGAGGGGCCATTGCACATTTCTCCCGTGAGTTCCTTTGCAACACAAGCCAAAGAAAAATTTTGGCATTTGGATGCTAACTACTTTTTGGCTGTATGGTATAGTAGTAGAGTTGCCTACTTTATTTTATTTTTAGCCTAGTGCTGATAGATATCTGAGGAGAGGCTTTTCTGCTTATTTCACACTGTGGCAATGCTTGCCCAACTTAGCTGGTCGTGAGGATGCATTAAAGAAAATCAACCCAAAATATGGTACACAAGGTCACTTCAGAGATATGTTCAGGGGCAGTGAAAGCAGACCACGGGGAACAACCCATCCTAATCTTAAATACACTTTTGTTTGCTTTAAAACTCCGGTTGTCACTTCTGTGCCTCTCATTTAATCTGCCTCCAACTCCCCAGCATTGTCAACGGCTATAAATAGAGAGGGGCAGCTTGAACAAAATAACGCTTTTGACGCTTCCAGTTATCTGTCAACAGCCTCTTACAAATGCAACAGAATTTTCTCCCAGAAGAGACGTTGGGTTTATTGGTGATTCACGTTATTCCCCCTCTCTTGTACATGACAAGAAAATAAAGATAATATGTGGTTTGGATTTGCTTTTTTCTCCCTTACTTCAGTAGTCTCTAGAGGTAGAAATGAGATGTATAAAATTCCCAGGGTAAGTTCTGCTCTCTGCTAGCATATCATCAATCCTAAATGACAAATCCTGCCTTTGTGATTTTGGACTGGCCACCTTTTTATGGCAGAGATCTTGGGGCCAAAGCTGGAGTTAATGAAAAGCTCCTCATTGAAGAGTCCATCACCAGCACAGGCTGAAGACTGCCATGCATTGCTGCAGACAGCCAGGACTTGTTCCAGCCCCCAGGACACAGCTCATCCATGTCCATGCATCCCTGTACTGTGCAAAGAGCTGGTTTAGAAGTGCTATAATGCACCAGTGGATTATATGTATCTGGGTCCCTAAACAGTCCCAGGGCACAGTCTCCAGCCCTGGCTCACCATCCTGTACATCTTGGTGTGATTTCACCCTGCGCTGGTGGTTTCCTAGACAGCACAATTTCAGGGGATGCCATCTGCCAAGGACCATTCCCAAAAGGCAGGAAAACAAGATAATCCTGTTTGGGGAGAAAAAAGTGTGAACACGATGTGTGCCTTGCAGACAGACTCTGACTCCTTTTATTTTCTACCATATATGTTGAAAATATAGAAATAATTTGTGAAATATGTATTTGTTCCTTCTTTACTACTGACGCAGCAATTGGTACCTGTAGGCAACAGGGTGTTCAGCTCTGGTTGATCACATTTGGGCTGGGAGTTTATTTGACCGCATGGCTCATTGGCAGACACCTCCCAGTTCAACCCCACGGCATCTCCAAGTAGAGGCGTGCAGGGCAGAGCATAGCAAGGGAAGGAAACCTTACGGCTCAGCTCTGAAAAAGGATGGACCATCCATTAGTGCGGTTACAACTACACTTCCTATTTTAAGAGTATTGGCTTATTCTGCAATGAATTCATAGACAGCTTCTGTACCTCAGTTTACCCAGAAGCAAAACAGAGACACCACCAGGGTGCAAGGACTGTGCATGCTGACCTGGCCATTAGCAGGATTGTTTTTCTTTGGGGATTTTCCAAAATGGTATTATTGATTTTCTGCATCATGTGGCAAGTGTTTAGCACAGCTCTTGAACGTTTGAAGTCCTTTCACGCTTGGAAGAAAGCGTGACTGTAGGAGTCCCATCCACAGCAGAACAGAAAGGGCTTGAAAACCATTCATAATAAAAAGGGAACTTTTGGAAATGAAACCTTTTATTTTACCTCCTTATGTTTTTAATTTGCCAGACAAGTGGGAGAGAAGTGCTGAGAAAGACAGCAGCATGAATAACAAGGCAAAGATAAAAGCCACGCTCTCCTCCTGCTTACGCTTTAATTTTTCTTAGCCTTTAGCTCACTTTGTAGTGTCTGCAGCATTTTGCCATTCTGGGCTAAAAAGGATCAGCAGAAAATAAAGTCTTTTTTTCCTTAAAGAGCGACACTGATCACATGGTTAGAGAGTATCTTGCTCAAATGGAAGAGAGATACAAAGAGGGAGCCCAGATATTGTCCAACTCTTCTGAGTGGAGAAGATCTGATATGAAACAAGCTACAGACTCTCTCAGTCTCATCATGGAGGTACTGGGGATCATTTCCATCTAGTATTTTCATGAAAAATTTGTCTTCAATACGACATAATATCTTTCAGAGTTTACTCTGCTTGTCAAATTTGGTTAACGCTGTAAAAAGGGCCAAAAGTGTTTTAGGGCTGGCGCAGGAAGCCAGCTAACACACCGTGTGTGACTGTGCAGCCTGAGTTCCTTAGTAGGCTGAAAAGCAAGTGGTTCCTAGTACTTTATTCCTCAGTTTCCCTACTCTACAGGGATGCTATAAGATTTCTGTTCTTTTCTAGAGCAGTGAACAGAAACTCCCTTGCTACTGCAAATCAACACCACGAAAGTGGACTTCATTTTATTTGCTCCTTTGGCAAATGAGTGATACCCTCACTGGAGCTATTCTGATTCATACGTCTGTGAGACATTGTTATAATTACTGAACATCTGGCCTTCCACAGGTCTGGGGACTTCACAGAGCTCTGCAAAAGTATTGTCACAATGATTGAGGCTCCAAGAAATCACTTCAAGCATACCATTCCTTTAACTTTCACCATTGTTTGTCAACCTGTCTTGTAAGGCTCTGGTCCTTACCATTTCTGAAGTCATCACAGCAAGTGGATGGGTCACGGGTGTGATGAGCTCAGTTTTCTGAGTAGCTGAGATCTGCTTGTGACTTTCTTTCCCTTTCCTCTACAGAAAGTCCCTTAGCCCCTGCGTGCTGTCAGTCATGTGGGGAGCTTCAGTTCCCTCCAAATATGAACAATTAATCACTATCTAGACCATTAATGGTGCTCTATAAATGGCGTGAAAGAGATACAGTCTGATGCTAATGACCTCACGGCTGCATTAGTGCTATCAGCATGCATAGAGAACTTTTTTTGTGCTGGGTCTGGGGATCGACAGTTTGGAGATGAGCTGAAAGAACATTAACAAATTGTGTTTCAATGAAGTGAAACGCAAGGAGGTGAAGCTACTTGCATCCTCAAAGAGGTTTCCAAAGCTAGAGCCCCATATGAGGGCAAATAACAGTCTTCAGGAGGTTATAACAGAGGTACTCTGGAAAGCATAACACTTAGAAGAGCAAATTCCCTTTGTGCTGCTAAAACTCTTTTTGACTTGGGTGGGGAGAGAAATCCTCCATCATATTCAAAGCTGGATGATGGACCAGAAAGCAGGGATGGGGAGAGGTAAGAATCTGGTCTTTAGAACAGAAAGAAATTGAAGCTGGTGTTTTATACCAGTGATCCAGCTGTAGGGAAGGCACTGAACTCAGCCCCTGGGAAGATGCCAACCTCCATATCTCTTGCCTGCAGACAGGGAAAATCTGCTCAAACAATGGTTAATGAATGCTACCAACAAGGCCAGCTGTCTCCCTTTTGCATGACTGGGTCAGGCTCTAGCTGTCTTTTCTGGCTGCTTCATCCAAGGAGAATGAAGAAAAGCAGAAGAAGGCTAACCTCATCTCAACCCAAAGGAGGCAGGGGTGACAGGTACCATCCTAAAAGTGATCCAAAGTAATCCATGTCATTGCACATCAATATGAGTTGGGTTGATGGTCATTCAACTATGGGGTGGAGATCGCTTTAGATACCGGCACTCTGGAGCTGTTGGGGTACAACTACTCTCAGTCAAAGGACAGATCACAGTAGTCCATGCTAGACTGGTTTAGTGTAGTTCTGAGTCCTTCCCCACATTGGGGAAAGGACCACAAGTCCAAGTGACAGTTTGTCTTCTAATTCTGTCCTGAGAAGATGCGTTAAGGAAAGGAGAAAAACATGTGCTTTTGAAGAGATGAATGGATCAAAGAGATGGTTCATGGGGCAGCAAGGGTCAGAGAGGAGGCAAGATGTCTGGAGAGAGGCATCTGGGGCAGGGATGGATTGTGTTGCGTTTGGAGAACCATGGCTGCAAGTGGAACGGAGCCTGGAGACTAGTGTACCCAGCACAGATGCAGCATCATTTGGCAACGAAGGCTGCAGGATTTTTATATCTGTACAGCTGAAACCCTGGTGTTCAACACAAAGAAAACCTAACATTGCACTTCGATCCTCTTCCCCAAACAAATTAAGTGGGAGAAAAAAAACAACCCAGATTTTTTTTTCCCCAAATATCTCTTTTCCTTCTGAAGTTGTGGAAAATGTTCTGATTTTACACTCTTCCTTAAAAAAGAAAATGAACCCTTCTTTCTCTTTGTAAAAAACCAGGAGGATGCACAATGCAAGTGAAAATGACACATGCTTAAGTATTTTATCCTGAAACCACTGAGCAGAAAAGACAAAAAGGAAATTTGAGGCTATTTTATCTCATTTTTATCCTCCATTCTCATTCTTAGGAAACCAACAAGTCCATCTGACTAAAAAGACATGTTCAGAACGAAAATGTAGGGATCTGATTCTCTTCTCACTAATATTCATCTAGAGAAAGCAGGAGCTCAAAGTGTATGTCAATGCTGGTAAATAAAAGAGGACCAAGGAGCAATCCTAAACCTTGAGTTGAAGTGATGCACCATGCCTCATGTCTCTGCTTCTTCGTGTAAGTCCCGTCTTGAACAGATCATGTCCATACTGCAAAGCCTTTGAGGGGATTTTTTATCAATAAAGCCAAGCGGAGGGCCTGAATTTCATATCCCAGGTTATTGCCATCCCAGGGATCTTAAAGGATGCAAAGCCAAGCAGTGGTGTTGGAAAATTTTACAGAGGGAAGAAGATGAACCCCAAATCTAGTCTCTCCCATGTTGGCTGCTGGGAGAAGTCCTTGCAATGAACTGCTCACCAGACGAGGCTTTGCCTCGCAGAGAGCTACAGTGATCCAAAACAGCCAGAGATCAAACTAATGATTTTGTGGTGTGGGCAGCTGGTCCACTCCTTGGCAGAATTTATTTTGCAATGTTCATAAAACTTATCACGCCAGGGTTGCCAAATGGAGAATCACATGCTAGAGGAACCTCACACCTTGCATGGGAAATGTATGATACAGAAAGATAAAACACTGTTGGAAGAAAATGTGGATTGTGGTTATATTTATTGTCTTACGCAGTGATCCCCCACTTACCGGGTAAGTCAGTCAAGCCATTGCTGGTGTCTGCACACTGGCTAAGCACAGACCAGCTGGGAAAAGCTACATCATCACATCACATGAAGCAGTAAGTATGACCTGTGGAGTTATGATCACATCGGTTGCAGTGGGGGATACTCACAGAGACAGAAAATGTGCTTTGGACTGCTCAGCACGTTTAGGAGCAAAAAGGGAATGCTTTTCCCAAGCCATTTTGGGAAGGATTGACAGGAAAGCTAAGACGACACTATCAAATACTGGTCATCCTCTGAATGCAAATGGGGTGGCAGGAATGGTGGGGGCCAGGCAGGCTGCGAGGTAGAAGCAGACTGGAGATCTGTCCGTCTGTCCTTGTGGGGTGCCTGCCCCAGTCCTGCAACTCACCAGGACTTGGGGATTCCCATGCTTCCCAGTCCATTTGCTGAGAACTTTGTAGTTAGGAAGATTGGCTTCATCTCTAACCAGAGTCTCCTTTCCTGCAAAGGAAACTAATTACTTTGTGTCCCACCCCAAAAAGTATTTCACAGATACAAAGAACAATGATCCAACTTTTTATATGCAGTATTTTTTCAGATGGGCAGATCATTATATCCTCCCTTCGTTCTTCTTATTTCTAGCCTAAAAAAACTCAGTTCTTTCAGTGATTCATTAAAGTCACTTTTTAACACACCTGC
>NW_009624773.1:0-24271 GCF_000690535.1 Cariama cristata | reverse complement strand
GTGAATGCCCTTTTTTAACACCCCTGCCAGTCCTGCTTAACCCTGGACTTTCTCCAATTCATTTCTGACTTTATTAAACAGAAGTCCCCTAGACTGAATGTGAGATTGCAGGTAAAACTTCACCCGTTTCAAAGCACAGAGAATTAATTTCTTCTCATGTCTAACACAAAGAATTTTTTAAAAGTCCAAGAAGGTATTGTGGGTTGTTTTTTTTTTTTGGGGGGTGGGGTGGGGGGCAACAATGTGAAAAGAAAGCAGAAGGAGACAGAGAAAAGGAGAATCTTTTTCACAAGTCATCCTGTCACCTGCAGCACCCTTCACTGCAAGATGCTGTGGATGCTCAACATTTACACAGCTTCAGAAAGCAAGTGGATGGAATTATGGAAGAAAAAACTAATTGAAGAAACATCCACCCAGGGTTATCAAAGTATGACAGCCATCTTGCCTGAGGAAAGTGTATCCTTATATGCTTGACCCATTCTCAGCCAGGACCCTTCCTCAACTGACTGAGAAATTGTGAGTCCATGTTTTAGAGATAAATTTCATGGTCCATCAGGGATGGTCCCCTTGTGAAGGGACATTACCTTGATGAAGAAGAACTCCAGGTATCCCTGTGCCTTACTTGGAGCGGTCTGACTGTTTTCAGATCAATTATGCTGACCTGGGAAGAGGGGTAGAATGAAAAGCAGAATATGTAACTCGCACTGTAGTGCATCTACTGCTCTCTGACTTGTGTCTACAGCCCACTTTCTTTGTTACTTCAAGAATTTTCCTGCACACTGAGGTGAGCAGCAACTATTAGTTCTCATAGGAATTCAGATGTTGCTGAATGGTAACTTGTTTTAGTCACTCACAGAGGAGCTGTGTTAGACAGTATCATCCCCTGCTTGCTAAAAAAGAGAAAGAGCAGTTGCTGCAACCCAAACTTTGCCTGTTAGCATCGTTAGGCAGAAGCAACTTCATCTCCTTCAGTTCCCCTGTGTTTCAAGGGGGTTTGAGTGCACCACATTTCAGGCAACACTGTACAATAGTTAGGATCTGCCTCTGCCTTGCTGTCTCTGCCAAGACAGAATCACAGAATCACAGAATCGATTTGGTTGGAAGAGACCTCTGGGATCATCGAGTCCAACCTTTGCCCTAACACCCCCATGTCAACTAGACCATGGCACTAAGTGCCACCTCCAGTCTTTTCTTAAACCCCTCCAGGGATGGTGACTCCACCACCTCCCTGGGCAGCCCATTCCAAGGCCTAACGACCCTTTCTGTGAAGAAATGCCTCCTAAAGACCCTGACTGGCCCCATGAAGGATCAGCTGTCTGTATTTGTCACTCCAGTATGCTCAATTTTGTTCTCCTCACAAATTTCTCACTTTACTGTCCCCAGGTGGTTTCTTGTCTGGGGTGTCTGCCTCTCTTGATGTCCTGTGACACAGGCAATGGGCAACCAGGCAGGCAGCATTTCCCCCATGCTTAGTTTGCAACTTACATTTACATTTTGGAAGTAGGGGCTGTCCTGTACAGCCTCGCACCCCAACTGTGTTGGATAGTGGTCTCTCCTCTTCAGCTCAAATAAAAATGGTTTCTATCTGCCTTTTATCAACAGGGCTTATTTTAATATCTTACAGACACCCCTAGTCTACACAAGTGAAAGCAACTTAGGGGAGGTGGCTGTGAAGGGAAAGTCACTGTTCCAGCAGCAAAATGTCTGATGCACAAGGCAGCAAGAAAACCACTTCTGCATGAAAGGGGATGACATTTCAGTTACAGGGTAAAGACGGAACAGTAGCAGAGAGAGCAAGAAGCAAAAGCACATCTGATAGCAGATCACCCATGAAAATCAGCACAGGTTGTAAATGACATTGAAAAACACTCAACAGCAATAGACATCTGGATCCGAATTCTATCATTTCTGCTGGGGAGTTTTCACATCACCAAGGAAAAAACGCTCAGAGTTTTTCGCAGAATGTCACAGCAGGTAAAAGCCAGAGTTTATCCGTTGATGGCAAGAGTTGCGGGAGTGCAGCTATCCTGCAGGGATTGTGGTGCTTTAGGGGGAAGAAATGTACCATCCTCTGCAATATTCTGGTTAAGAGAAGATACCAGAATTAACAGTTCAACAGAGGGTAATGCTGATTTTTGTAATTTCTGCACTTTCCCTCCTGCAGTAGTTCTTACCATTTTTTTTTTGTTTGCAGGTATCTCAGTGTTTTCCGCTGAGTAGCAAACTTAAGCTTGCTGACAATAGTTTTGATTTCTTAATTACTTTTCATGGGCTCAGACGCAGTCCAGAGACCACATTTCTCCCTGGGATTTGTAGACAACAGCCTGAAGGCAGCTGATAAGTTTATTAAAGTATCTGCTGTAACTTTGAAGCCCTGGAGTTCCTATTAATAGCCTGAATGATACTGCATATGTGCTTAGGGAGAGGAAATTGCCCCCCCATCATCTCCTCTTGAATAAAGCTAGTGGGACTCTGACGCTGTTCAAATGCCGCTGTGGAGGATGAGCATTGCAGCACGAGCATCGTTTTGTACTAGTACGGCTGAACAACTTTGGGAAGGTAGACGACTCATGCCTCATCAGCCTGGACTATTGGCAGGGCAAGCGTGTGACTGTTTACCCCAAACATACTGGCAATTTTTGCAGTATTTAATCAGAAGAGGCAACATCGTGTCTAACTTAACCTCTAGCTAAGAGCAGAGAAAGGACTTCCTCTGTTGACTCTTGAACTGAGGCCAATCATTTGTTTTCTTAAGCAAGTACTTTCAGTCACATCATTCAGGCATCATAGTAAGACTTCAGGAATGAAGAGGCTGTTTGCCATAGCCCTTCAAAACTTGTCTTTAACTTCTGCTATTATAAAAAATAAACTAAACCTTAGTTCTCATTCAAAAGCTCTCATTATAACTCCAGAATCTAATTACGCACCTTTACAGAGTTAAAGGATAGGGTCAGTGTCTTTCCCCTACTAATGTAAGAACACATTCCACGTTCTTGTTTTGATCTTCATGTAGACTAAGAAGGACTTTCAGATCCAGGGGGTGAGTTACTCAGACCCTGCAATGAAGTGAATAATTTACTCTATCGCAAAGGAACTCTGTTCTCTCAGGAGCTCCTGATGCTTGCTTTTTCTCCTCCACTTTTCTTTTAGTGCCTTATGGCATAAATCAGCACTCACCTCAGTGGGTTAAAGTAATGAGCAGCACACATGGAGGGAGAAAGGATATGGATGTCCCTGGCTCTGCTCTCTGTGCCAGGTTCTCCGGTGCTTTGCACCTGGGGCAAATCCTAATCTCATTTACACCGCTGCAAAACAGCTGCATTTGTGGGGTTGATATTACTCTGCCCTTTTACCAAGGAGGCTCTGAGCAGAAGCTGGTCCAGCAAGGGCCTGGAGGTGTAGTAGCATTCCCTGCTTTTCTGGCACAAGCATAGACAATTACAGAAGGTACATTAGCAAACCAAGCATAGTGAGTCTGGTTCTTAGGGTTTCAGCGATCGGTGCCTCTATTGGGAAGATCTTCAGCCAATCTCAGTAATTGCAAAACAATATACATACTTAGGGATTTCTGCTTCAATTAAGTTTCATAACAGAATTTAATAAATGAAGGGTACAGGGGACTGTAGTTGAAAGGAGGTCAGATTATCAAGTCCTAAACAAAGAAACTTATTTCCTTAGGCTGTGGCTCATGTAAGAGATATCATCTTTCCCCAGCCTCAGCTATTACTGAACGGTTTAATGAGGAAGATGTTTTCAGGACTTGGAAGATGGATTATTGGCCACAAACATGGTTTTGTTTGTTTCTTTCTTTCTTTTTCAGCTACCCTAGCTGAACTAATGGAAAGCATTGCCAACGCTTACAAACTTTGCCTTTTCTATGCCCTGTGGCCATTGCCTGCACTTCTGCCGTCACTTTGCCAAATATACCGCTGCCATCCTCCTTTGGTGGACCAGCAAGAAGTGTCTAGCAATGTGAATCTCACAGCTTGGACTTTACAAGAAAGTGTGAGAAGGAAAACAACTGCCTCTCCTTGTAGAACTCCAGACTGTGCTCATTAAGAAGCCTTTTGCCCAAGAAGCAGGATTCTGTTTCTTCTCTCGTCTTTCACTGTACAGATACTGAAAGCACGAGCCTTTGTCCAACATGGAAATGGATTCTAGAAAATGTGTTGCTGAGAGCAATTTTGCAGTACTGGGGGGGAATATCAGTAAGAGATCAGCTCTTTACCATCTATATATCCTATTATTCAGCATCACAGGCTTGATTTTTCTAAATCTCTCAGCCAGATGCTCACCTGCTCATCACCTACCATCAAAACAAGATTTTCAGAAGAGTTCATCTGCCATTTAGACTCTGAAACAAATTTCCAGAATAACTCCTCTTTGCCTCCCCACTTCTAAGCCAACCCCTTTGAAAACCAGCGTTAGTGCTGAATGGGAGGCAAGGCTATCTGAAGAGCCTCCTGGAAGCCAAGGTAGGCAAACTTTTTGGTCTATATCAGAAAAAGTGCAGGGTTTTTTTACAATGACATGTCTTGCCACTTCGCTGCAGCTGGAGTGGCAGCATTTCTATTTCATCACCGTTGTTCATTTTCCTCCAATAGTTACCACCTCCATGCATGTTTGGGGTGACAGCTGTGGGGAGAGGTGGGTTTCATTCAGGGTGAGTAAATCTCAGCCTGTTTTTCCAATGGTGTAGGAGCCTGAGGACTCTGTCTATGACCCCAAACCTTCCTTTGTCACCTCAGAACAAGTTTGTACTTGCAAGATTTCCAACTGAAAAGGAAAACCAGTCTATTACTCGTGAAGCAGGAGCACAAGTCCTTGGAGTTCAAGAGCTGAAATGGTAGAAAGCATTGCTGGAGCACTGATAAGCCCACATCTGTTTGTAGTTAACAGGTCTCAAAACACACAATAGCATCATCAACAGTTAAAAATAAGCCAAAAAAACACCAACCCCCAAACCCTGCTGCAATTACAGATGGACGTAGTGAACCAGCTTCAAAACTGCTTTGTCCACGCACTGTATCCTCCTCCAGGCTGAGGGGGATACACAATTTCTTGTATATTTTTCAAGAAATACATAGCAATTCCCAGAACAAGGTCAGGGTTATGTTTTCTGAGGTCATTTTTTGGCTGTACCTGGGCTGAAATATCACCAGAGGTAACCTTCCCCCTCCCTTGCATCTGCTAGTCTTGAATACACACAAGAATGTCAACAGACTGGTGTTTCCAATTTCCAAAGAAATCCTTAATCATCCTTGGTCATCTGAATTTGGCCTGGACCCTTTGAACTCTGAGCATTAAGCTTCAAAGCAGCTTTTATTTTTCAAAGGAAAGTACTTGTGTATGGGCTAAAATTATTGCCATTTTCCTTACACTCCTATCGCTGTGTTTTGTCTGCTTATGCGAAATAGAAACAAGGAGCTGAGTATCATCATGAGGTTACTGGTTTCCGGGATAACATGGTCTTTGAGCTATTCTGAGTCAACACTACTTTGGTTTACATCATAGTGAATAATTTTGTTTTAGTGACTTCCACTGTCCTCTGTGTCCACCCAAACTGCTCCATTTTCTCCCAGGAGCCGTTATTCAGGTACATCTTGTTGCAGTTCCTTGATGTTTTCTGGTCCTCATAATCAGACTACATCTCCCATGATGTCCTACAGCCCCAAGGGCAGAAAGTCTTCTCTTTTGGTATGGGGAGGCAAAGAAACAGAGGGATGTTTTGGAATGCAAAGGGCTATATAGAGAATAATGATCATAAGATGTGTTCAAATGTAAGTCTTGGATACATTTGCCAAATGTTTCAAAATAAAACAAAAAATAATTTCCTACTAAAACTTGTCAGATTTTTCTGCGTGGGATACCCTTTGTATGATCATTAGGAGCTGATTCAACCTAGATTTGAAATCAAGCTTGTATATACAACCTGGAATTTCCCTAAGAGTGCATTTAGTCACAAGAACAAGTCACTTCTGTCTGCTGAAAGACATTTTTCGTTTGCTACTTCCCTTTCCCGGGGCCAGAGGGCTTCCTGTTGCAATTCTTTCCTAAAGCAGGGGCTGCAATGAACCCTGCTCATGAGTGTAATCCCAATAATGTCAACTGTCATTGTGCAGAGAAAGCTTTGTCACCGCTTGCTTTGCTTCTTATTAGAAGTGTTTGTCTGGTCACCCCTTCCATTTGTGTTGCTGATTATATCCCACGACTGGATAAATCAAACGTTTTATGCATTCCTTGTATCGTTAGTGCAGATTTGGTTTTCGGATGGAGGAAAAAAAAACACAAACAACTTAGTAATTAAATGCTAAAGCCATCTGGATTTAAAAGCAAAGGCCAGATTAACTTTAATACCTGCAGCGGCTGTCCCATGAGGTTAAGGAATAGCTCTGACTTCCCCTCCACCCTTCCGAGGCCAGTCAGAAAATTCACCCTAAATCACAGGGACATTGAAAATGAGAGAGGACATGAAGAATAGCCTTCCCACGAAGTCAGTCCTCTGCCCAGCCGTACTCACTCTCCCATCTGGCCCCGGCACGTACAGCTCCTTTGAGCTGTGATCCGGCCAACAACTGGAGCATGCAGGTGGGACCTAGTCAGCAGAGATACCTCTGAGTATATAGATATATACGGATACCTCTGAAACACATATCTGTTTAGGCCTCCTCTGAACAGGACAGTCAGGCTACACAAAGGGGTACCCAACAAGTGAGTGGCAGGAATGGGTCCAAAGCCTCATGAATCAATGCTGAGGGTGTATTGCCAATTCCTGGAGAGAGCACCTAAGACTGAAGGGATGACAAGAAGTTTTAATCTGTGCTGTAAAAGTTGGCTGGTGATGGGTTTTTGCTTTTATGGTAATTCCAAACAGAGAAGTGGGGATTACTGCATGCTTGACAAAGGCAGAGGAGTTGAATATGTACAGGGTGATATCTCCACCACAGACAGCACTTTCCTGGAGATCTCCAGAGTGTGGGGATTTACAACAGTGCCGCAAGGCAACGTGAATTCTGTTGAAGGCGTGCTGGTGCCTGAATATTCTCTATCTCCTCTGGTCAAACTGTATGAGACACGGGGGTGGGTGAGAATACAAGCTGCCACAATCCATCTGTGCCCAAAAGCAGCACACCCCCTGTGACGGATGAGAAATTTGCATGCAGAACTTTCCACCCGCTTGTCTGTATCAACTATCCACAACATAGTTTGCTTCTGACACAAATAGCTACAAAAAGCCCCAAAAGCAGGATTTTCTGCCTTGGTTTATGAATTATCTGCACATATCCTTAGAAATACTTTTTTAAATTATGTATTTTATTTTCATTTGTATTTTATGCCCACACACATTTCATGCAAGCATAGTGTATGTATTGACCCTATCATAGTTTTATTTTATTGTTATTTTATTTACTTTTTGCATTGTAAACCTCGAGGTAAATCTCACTTTTCTTAGGGTGGAAGCAAAATCTCTTTGGTGGGTGTTCCTTGAACTCTCCTTGTTCACAAACAGTGCCTGGGATTCAACAAATATGACCAACAAAGTCAGTAAAACTGCAAAGAGCATCACACTGTTGTCAGTTGCACATTCCATAGACCGAGTTATCACTAATTTGTTTTCAGTTGGTTTTTTTGTAAGCTACATTTTAAGTTTTTCGGGACCTGCAGGTTGTGACGATGACAGCACAGCGTGGTGCTAAACAAGTTATAACAGTGTGAAAGCATTCATAAATGGCAGTTCACATAGGAAAAAATGGGATAATTTCTTGGATGTTTCATTATATTAGCAAGATACTGTGACTTCTGATGACAGCAGTTACAAACCTACTGCCTATGAAGGAATCCCTGATGTATTGCATGTTTGGCTACTTAGGTACCAGTCTGCAAAAGCTGTGTGTTAGAAGTGGAGTGTGGGAATGAAAATGTATACATGTGGAGATATTCAGGAATTACTTGTAATCACACAGTACTTCATTTTGTGCTAATTTTCAGATCTATACAATCCATTAGTTACTGGAGAACCGGACAGATCTTGTCTGCATTGCTTTCCTATTCCTCTATTTTACCCATGCTGAATCTTCTCTGTGTTGTCTGTGTTACATTCTTTTGGTCATTGTACAGATTGGATATTTTATTGATGTTTTATTACTTTTATTTTCACATCATCACTGAATTTCACAGCGCTTGATCTTCTCAAGAAAATGAAAATCATGGAAAGACGGTGCTGAAAACCTATTGCTGTTTGGGATGTGTTCAGTTAGGAAGTATCCAAGATCCTGGGGATGGGATTACTGGTTCTGTGCCCAGCCCTGGACTGCACTCTGGTTTGGACTGCTGCTGTTTGAACACCAATGAGTGCATTTCAGGTGTAATAAGAGCAGATCTGCTACAATAGAAAGGACTTGTTGGACCACAGAAAATCCCTGAAACAACTCTGAGAAAATGATGGTCTCTTCCTTCAATCTGACGTCGAAGACACTCGTGTTTATGGACAGCCTTCACCCTATGGCATGCAGATATGGACTGCCATAAGAGTATTTGCAGAGTAAGTATCCTTGTTCATCAGGATGTCAGGCAGTTTAGAAGAGGTATGCATAACATCCATGGGAAAGAAGGCCAAAACCTTGGATATGTGCACACAGGACAGGACAGGGGATGTGAAGCTGCTTGGGTGATCACCAACCCATCTGGCTCTATCAGGGAGTCATTAGCACTGGATTCCCAAAGCAAAATGGCCTTTGAAGCTGGTTTGCCACATCTCTACCTCGGCAAGCGTTCTATAACCTTGTGTGGCTGCCAGACATCAACCTGTTCCTCAAATACTGGTGAGACAGGACAGGTATTCCTGCATGGAGTTTTATTTCTCCACATGGGATAGATCCTTAGGGAGTGTGCCTCTTATTTTCAGCCCTGATTGCATGGAAGAGGTTATTTAAGGAGTAATTTCCTATTCAAAGTGGGAAACAGAACGGAATCTGACCATTTGACTTTTTCTTCTATAAGGGAAAAAAGGTGTGATTTTGAACATGTTAAGCAGTGACACTGAATTGCAGAGTAGGTAGTTATAAAAAGATACGGAAAAGTTCTCCCTACCTGTTCAGGTGGGCAAGTCTAGCTCTTTACAGCCTCAAGGAGCAGTAAATGGTTAACATTTTGTTTTTATGTCATGGATATGTAAGACAAGGTTTTTTGGTTTTCTGAGCCTTTTCTGTAGAAACCTGGAGATCCAGCAAATGACAGAAGATCCCAGGTTGAGTAGCACAAGGTGTCAGGGGAATCAGATCCTGCAGAGGATGAGGAGCAAGGAGCAAAGGCTTCTCTGCCTCCACATGTGAAAAGACAAAGAGTGAGGACCTGAAGCAGCTGGGCGGTAAAGAAAGAGAGGTAAAAAAGGTGATTACACAAAGGTTGTCAACACTTGGTGAATGATTCTGCTGAAAGTTTCAGCAAAGGCCAATACAAATACAAGGAGGAAATAAGCTGATGAAATGGAATGAGAAAGTCCAGAGAGGCAAAGCACAGAGGTTTTATAGATCTCCAAGGAAAAAAAGTCAATTATATCCATCCCAGAGTTGTGGAAGGAGTCCCACAGGGAACTGCAAATGAAAAGGCACCGTGAACTCAAACCTGACTTTGGTAGCATAGGGGAGATTTGGCAGGACGTGGTACTTCTGACTGTGGTACTGTTTGTATTGCCCTGTTGTGCTCTGCAATATTTCCAGACCTCTTCTCCCAGTGCAGCGGGCAACACTTGTGGATGTCATACCCCAACATCTGCCACTACAATGCTGTTGTTAATGATATTCAGGTAATGCATGGTCAGACTGTGACACCTGTGTTTAGCACAGCACAGATATGGGGAAAATTAGCACTCCCCACCCCTCTGGAGCCAGACAGCCAAAACAAGGTGCAAGAAAGGAGAAGATAAGACCATTACTAGGAGAGAGAATTACCCCATACTCTGAGGGATGCCCTCATACGATGTGCACTGCATTGAGGTGTTAAAAGCCTGAGACATCCAGAGGCAAAGGAAAGAAGATAACTACCGTTGCCTTCACTTTGTCGGTGTGGACCGGGAAGGCAGAGGATTAAGCAAACTATCCGTGCTCAGTCGATGGCTGAGTTTGTAACTGAAACTGCCCTCTGCAAGTCAGTTTGGTGATAAAAAGAGCTGACTCTTTTAGTGTGCACAGAGAAAATCAGAAACTCTCACATCATGCTATTGCTGCATCTCCACTAATACACTAAACAGAGCCAGGACACAGACTATGATTGACAAAATTGTCTAATTTTTAATATGTTTCCTCACACATCTTCAACCTATGCCAGCTAAGAGTCTTCCATATAATACTGGGGAAAGTATAAACATGACCTGTTTTGGGGCACTAGATTCTTGCCTTATTTTATTTATTATAAAAGGTGAAATAGCAAGGCCTTTGCAAAGGTCTTGTGGTTACTTAGCTACTCTGGTGTGAAGATGCTGAAAGCTGCTGTGTGAAATCTAAGCCACACACAGTTTAGTATTTCAGAAAAGACTGATGATCCTGGGAACATAATGACCTGCAGCAGTAGGAGCTGCTATTGTCCTAGAGGCTTGGAAATCTTTTTTGTCTCCTTGTTTCCTTCCTTCCTTTCTTTCTTCCTTTCTTTCTTCCTTCCTTTCTTTCTTCCTTTCTTCCTTTCTTCCTTTCTTTCTTTCTTTCTTTCTTTCTTTCTTTCTTTCTTTCTTTCTTTCTTTCTTTCTTTCTTTCTTTCTTTCTTTCTTTCTTTCTTTCTTTCTTTCTTTCTTTCTTTCTTTCTTTCTTTCTTTCTTTCTTTCTTTCTTTCTTTCTTTCTTTCTTTCTTTCTTTCTTTCTTTCTTTCTTTCTTTCTTTCTTTCTTTCTTTCTTTCTTTCTTTCTTTCTTTCTTTCTTTCTTTCTTTCTTTCTTTCTTTCTTTCTTTCTTTCTTTCTTTCTTTCTTTCTTTCTTTCTTTCTTTCTTTCTTTCTTTCTTTCTTTCTTTCTTTCTTTCTTTCTTTCTTTCTTTCTTTCTTTCTTTCTTTCTTTCTTTCTTTCTTTCTTTCTTTCTTTCTTTCTTTCTTTTCCATTTTACAGATTGTATTTGAAAACCTCTAAGGAAGTTCTTATAATAGGTACAGAAAATAAGATCCTAAAACTCCATCCCTGCCTATCAAGGTTGTGGCATCTTGTTTTCTTAAGCAAGAAAATGCACAAGGATGATATGATGAAGAATTGTCCTTAGGACCTGACCTGCCATGTAGATTTATGGTTATAAATAGACGATACACAAAATAAAAATATAAAATTGTGAGTTTAACAGTGTCTGACCATTTCACGTTCCTTCTTAAAAGGAGGAAATTCCTTCAAGTGGAATGTTCAGCAAGAACACCCAAAATAGGACCTTTTTTTCCCTAACCAGCCTTGGCTTCAAGCTTCAGACTCCTCCCAAACATATTTCATGTAAGGCTCCAGGCAGTCTCGCCCCAGTAACTGGGCACTTGATTGCTTGTCTGGGTTGCCTATCCCAGGCTTGTTTGGAAAGACAACAGGTAGACAGATAGGCCGAGGACTGCAGTCCAGGGTCCCTTCCAAAAATCCGAGGGAGTTGTTTCCTCAGCCAATGTGTGGTCTAGTGACATTAATGAATTGCATTATATGCAGTGAAATGAAAACTAGTTTTATTTAGGCAATGGTATCAAGAGATTAGCTCATGGGGTGATTGAAAGTACCGAGTGTGAGTCATCAAGGTCTCATGCAGTCCTTTGCGTAATGACTACATAACTAGAATCGCAGGCTCATATGTGCTGAAATAAATAGTTATGCCAAGGTCAGCTTATTGGGTACAACTGTTCTCTGACCCTGTTTATGAAGCCATCTTTGTTGGGTACAATTTTTGCCAGTCCCCTCAGAGGCTGAATAAAATATTTGTGCAATTTCTTCTGCCTGAAGCCATGGGAAAGCTTTACAGTTCTGGAAGGAGGGGAGCACCAGGTGCAAAATAGAAATGCACAGAAGTTGAAGAACTCAGAAACCTGTGAAAAGGACAGAAGTGAGAACTCCTGCAGAAGAAAGATTTATAGCACCTGCAAGTATGGGGAGGATCTTTTCTAACTTTAACACCTGTACCCCTTTTTCTGTGGGGATAGACTGAGATTGTCACAGAACAGAAGAATCCAAACCAACTGTGCCAAGTTCAGGAGTTCTCAATACTCACATTCATCAGCGTGAGAGGCGCTAGCTAAGGTGGCACTGCTTAGAGCCAGGGAGATCCAAAACTCAAAACCAGCCCCAAATAAGGACCTCTGTCCCAAATGGACTTGAGGAAAAAGAGGGTCAAAAGGGGACTGCACAGTTGTATTTTCATGCTCATGTTGGGAAAGAACATCCTCTGTTGTGAGAGGTTCATGGTTCTACATCTGTATGACACTGCAGCACTTCTCTTGCACAGACAGCCCATTTAGATGGTGGGGAAATCAACCCAATTTGGCTCGTGGGACTGAGGAACTGGGACGAGTCATATAGCTGCACTGCAAATGTGTACGTGCAAATAACAAAAATGCCAGTTTTACAGTATGAGTTAGGATGTGAGGGTGATTGTATATTAGTTGTATACACAAACCTGAATGATTTCCCAGGAGAAGGAGAGGGATGAACATAGAAACCTGGTAGAGCTGTATCTGCCTCCCTGTTGATCTGTCTGTGGAGTCTGTGTAAGTCATCCCACTTTTGTGAATGATGGGAGAGGAGAGCTATGACTTTACAAGGATCTTACAGGTCTTTAGGAGAAACCCTTAGCTGCTTATTCCAGCCTTGGTTTTCTGTATGTCAGAGCATGCTGCAAAGCCCAATCTGAAGGTAAACCTTGGAGACTTGAAAGGTACTTCAGCCTACTGGGTTACAGAGATTTAATGAGAGATAATTCTTTGGGTGGGAGGTTACAAGGAAGAGATGGTTCAGTATAAATGCTTTGAAATGTGCCCTAAAAATCCCTTTGAGCAAAGAAAAGCTGAGGCGCAGTCTTGAACAAGGATGCATGATAAAAGTAAAAGAGGGTTATCAAAAGGGACACAACTGGTTGTAGCCATCTAGGACGGCAGAGGTGAGTTGTGCCCACTGTCTGAGACAAATCAGCTGCAGGAGCACAGAAAGGTCCTTTTCTCTTCTGGATGACAATATTTTATCTAGCTGTTTCCAGATTAGGAGCAGACTTTCATTGCTCCTATAGATATCAAGGCCTCAGTCTCTGGTGGGATTTCAGAGCACTGCTGCACTCTTTATGAACAAGGATTATTCCTTTGTGGTTCATTATAAACAAAGCTCATCTCTCATCATGAAGGCAGGCGTCATTTGGAAATTTCCACCTCTTACTGTCTCTGCTGGTCATTTCTATATATTTTGTCTCCAGTGAGCAATCTGAACATCCTGACAGCAGTTGAGATGTGTGGACTATGAAAAAAATGTGCCTTGGGATTTTAATTTTCCTTGGGGCATTTGCTTGCAAACATCTGCCTGTTTGTGCAATCTGGCTTCTTGCAGCAGAAAATTTGTTCTCCAGAAACATTTTGATGAACCCTGGGACTAGCTTGCCTCTGGCATGGGTGGTTTGTCTGTCCCCAGAGAAGGGGGAGGGATGGGAAAGGGGGGTGACTCTGCCAGGTGGAGGGAAACTAGCTCTGACCTTCCCATCATTTCAGGGTAGGATATTAGCAGAGAGTTTCCCTTGGGGTTCATTCACACCACCCCTGCCTCTCTGCATTGACAACGGCGTAAACAACAATGGTTCTAAAGTCAGAAAACTTGCAGCTGCATCCTCCAAGGGAACATGTCATTGAAGTCACCTTGCAGGTTGTTGTGGGTAGAAGGCAGCTGAAGCAAGGCATGTCTGGTCAAGAGCAGGGATGCCTCCTTGTCCCACTGCAGCTCAACTCTCCTTCAGCAGGTCCTGCCAGCTGCACTCTCCGCTCCACTTGCCAGATAAAATGCACCAAATAACACACCAAACGCACTGCTCTCTAGCTGGGGAGCAGAAACTCCTGGCAGCAATGGGAGTGGGTGAGCAAACTGGTGAAGGGGCAAATGGGCTCCTGCGGTTGTCCTCCACCAGTTCAAGATTGGAGGGATGATGTCCCAAAGACGCCAATCTGAGCGCTAAGTGATCTCCTGTATCAAGGCTGTAATTAAAGGAGGACTTGAAGATTCCCCTCAAGACAGGCTCCAGGAAGCAGCGGCAGCAGAGGTAGGGACTGGCTGGAGAAGAGCTGTTCTGCAGGTTCCCTGCCACCTCCCACCATTCATCTGACAATAAGTTTCTGTCCCTCCAGGCTGGCTCTAAATTATGCACCACAGCACGGCTGCTCAGCAGTCCTGGCCAAGCACTCCTGCTCACTGCAGTTCTGAGTATCTTGCTTTGCAAATCTACTGATGAGATCAAATCTCATGAGCAAAGATTTTTCTGACTTTATGAAAGTTGGGGTGACATACACCATTATCAAGAATTTCACATTCTCCCATGAGGCTTTCTTAGTGCCTTCAGTCATTCAGTGCAGAAGCTTCCCTGAGTTGCACAGAATCATTATTCTCATTTTACAGATACGGCACCAAGGAGAGGTTACATGGGATTATTCATCTCCCTTAACTCTTGGAAATCAAAAATGAGATGTCTTGCTCTAAGCCAGTCACTGTGACCTTCCATTAGAGCAAAAAAGGAGAAACTAGTGTCTCCAGGGGAAAATTCTTCCAATAGACTGACAATAACCCAGTTTGGGAGGAGATGTATCACCCTCTACTATGTCTATATAGCTTTTCATGGATGCTAAAGTGATCTGAGGGTGACTAACTTGCACCACGCAAACTGATGATTCTCACTCAGACTCACCTGCTGAGTCTGGAACAGACCTAAGAGCCCCCAAATCCTCATCCTTATTTTCCAGGACTACTCTGTTTCATCTCAGCTCTCATCAGCATGCTTGAGGATTTCAGAGTAGCATTTAGGCTCTACTCCCAGCTGACTCAAGTCAATGGCTGTCTTTTATCTTCTTAATAGAAATGAAACTGAATACAATACTGGAAATATGGAGAACAAGGATTTGTGTGGTCTCAAGTGTTATGTCAAACTGCAACAAACAACCTATTTCAACAGAAAGCACCTGCTATTATATGGCTGAGCAGTTATGCTTGCTGTCAGTACAACACTCTTGCTTTGGCGCTGGTTTCTTTACTGGCACTACATTGGGGTTATTCTGCTTTACTTTGAGATCTAACACAGCCTCTCATGTTAAATCAAAACCTAGGAACTGTTAGTTTTGACAAAATACTCACTTGGCTCAAGGCAGTGAAGCACGGATTTACTCACTGTGGAAGGAGGAACAGGGAACATGCTTCCCTTTTTATGTTTTCTGTCTTCTGCTTGGTGGGAAATGTTGGCCTGACAGATGCAGGCATGGAGGGTCTTCCTCCTCCCTCCCAGTACAGGGCATACCTGTACCTGTGCCAAGATCCCCTGGATGGCTGCATCACCCCTGTGACCTCAGGGGTGCCTACTTACAAGATCATGCAAAAGCATCTGAAAAAGACCCAGTCAGGCAGGTGTAGCAAAATGAGAGACAGATTCTGTCTGATTTGGTCATAAAATCACAGCCAGTTCCTAAATAGCTTCACAGTTTACAACCTGCCTTCAGCTTCTGGCCTGTCTTCCTGAAGTAACTGTTGGTGCTCACCAGATCCTTCTCCACTAGCTTGGACTTCACTCCAGAAGTCTTTGCCTCCCTTTGTGTTCATACACAGGGGTGGGAGATATTTGTACTGCTGTGCCTGCTTGCTCCCTGCCTTGGCTATTAGCCCTGGATCATTTGAAAACAAAGAGATGGTTTAATCCTTCATATGGGCACCTTGCACCTTCTTTCCACTTAGAACAGCTCAAGACAGTAGACAAGAGTGAATGAAGACATAGACACCACACAGCCAAATGGGCAATGGTTGCATGGTCCAAATATGACGAATCATGTGAAAAATTAGATAACTGACATCTGCTGCTCCTCAATAGTTCTCGCTCTTTCCATCTCCATCTAACTGAAGTCTACTGGGAGGAGTCTACTGCAAAGAGGAACTTGAGGACAATTTAACAGCAGAGGGCAATGCCCTTAAAGGTTGGGTCAGGTCTGCAACATCAGCAAGCCCAGCAGAAACATTTTTATTTGCTGGGAAGGGTTCATTGACAAAGAGTTGAAGTAAAAGAAGTGCTGAAATCCAAACATGAGTGAGTGATGCCCTGGCTGAGTGGTCGAGTAGTGTGTTTGGAAAAGCAAACTGATATACACGTTTTCCCACTATCTTCCCAGCTGGAGGACTGTTTTATAGCCCTGCCCTACTTTTGCATTTTTCAAATGGCAATGCTGAAAACGTCAAAATATAGATTAACCTGGAAAGCCTTGGAATAAAAGTTTTGATTGATACGACATTCCCTTTTGAGGTTAAATTTCACTTTCAGCCAGATTTCCTTTTTTATGCTGGTTAGTTTTACTACTTGTAAAAAACTCAATAGTGTTCTTTTTTTTTTTTTTAATTTGCTACATATTTGGAAAAAAAGGAATGTTTGTAATTTACAAATCTGAGTTACAGTAAACCAAGTTCAATAGGACTCAGTAATCTTTTCAACAGATGTGGACAAATATGTACTTTCAGTAGATGGAGATGTATTTTATTATTTTTTCCTTTTAGGCACTGCAGAAAACATCTGGCTTACATCAGGGCATGCAAACTCTGTTCTTACATAAGGATCTGGCAAGGCAGACTTCTAGTTAGTGCAGAGAGTCTAACTTGATTAGCAATAATTAAAGCTGAGTGAAGATTTCAGTGTTAATATGCTGACACCAGCTTGGAATGAAAATCAAAGATCGAGACTATTCCTGTTATATCTTGGTGGTGCAATTGCTCCCACCAGCTAGGGATGAGTTGTCCCACCCTGACAAGAGAAGCTCAGCTTTATAAATTGATCTCCCTAGGACAGGGTGCATCAGTCAGGGAGGAAATCATGATGCTTGTTCTGCTGACTTGCTGTATGCCCAGGCTTCCCTGTTCTCTTCTGTCCAAGTAGACTGCAAGGTCTTTAGAGCACACAGTCCTTCCTGCCAAATTTTTCTGTGGGATGAGATCTTGATACGGTTTTGGTCATTTTCTGGTAGTGATGTGCCATTGGTATGGCTTCAGGAAAGAATCAAGGCACTATAAGAAGTGGAGGCTGAGTGTGTGATAGCGAAGACCTTCTCAGAGCTGGAAAAAGAAGGGGCTGGGATGAGATGAGAAATTTGCCCACCCTCACCTTTATGTCCTTTTCTCCTAGTTTCCCCTTAAAGCAGAGCAAAACTCTTCACAGTGATGATTCTGTGTTGGGTGACTCAGGGGTTTTGTGGCAGAGATGGGGAGACACAGAGCTTTCCTTTTCCTGCTCCCATGAAGAGCTTTCAGCAGCCCCTTCCCTTCCTTGACACGAGAGGTTTACCCTGGCTTTCATTATTACTGGTGCTTCTGGCTCTGTGCTGCTTTATGTTCTTTTTTAAGCCAAACCCAAATCGAATCAGCTTTAACCAACTTTGCCCACCCACAAATTGTAGCTTTTGTTTAGCATGCACCAAAGCTTTGTGTGTAAAAGGAATTGCAATCTGGAGCCATTTTTTTGACAGCATGATATTTTCTGCTTAGTCTGGAAACAAATATCACAGTCCCCTTCCAGAGGAACCAGCACCAAGTGCTGGCTCAGATCCAGTTTTTATGCTTTGATTGCTTTCTCTGTCACACAAATGAATGATGTGCTGATAATGACAAGCTGCATAATTTATGAGTAGTCATTGTTTGACCTTTGAGAGAAAAGCAGCACCTTCACCTACAGGTAATGCAGAAATTCAGAGATGAGCCAGAAGCACCATTCTCATCAAATAACGTTTCCCATTGATACACAAACGGTGAGAAGTTGTTCCAATGCTTGATAACCCAGTTCAATTAGGTCCCAAAGCTCCAGTCATTCTGTGTCATTTCTACATCTTCTTGGGGGAAGTAGCCAGTTTGGGTGGGTCCCGGGGTCTCTGGTGTATCAGGTTGGAGGATTGGGGTGTACTCATAATCTCCTTTCCAAACACAACCATGTGCTGCCCAATTTGATATCATACTCTTCAGAAGCCGTTTCCTCACCAAGGTGACTGTCCTTGAGCTTCTTGTGCAGCAAATCTTCTAGCAAGGCTTTTGCCAAAGAAGACTGCAGTATTGTTTGCAGTACAAGGAGACCTTTCTGGAGGTATGTGGCCCTGCCCACAAACGCCAAAGGACGTGAGAAAGGGTATTTGAATGTCAGTTGGTACTGGGATGATGCATCCTGAACTAAGGTGGATGCTGTTACAGGAACTGGTCCACTAGCTATGGCCTCACCCAGTGTAAGGTGCGTAAGGTGAGCATTGCTCAGCCAATTTCCAACCCACTTGGGATGCAACCTTGTCTCTCCTCAGCAACTTGTGCTTTGACCATTTTTCTTTTGTTTTCCTTCATATTTTAGAAGATGAGGCCAGTTGCACACAAGGCTGGAGATAATCTCTTGGTTTGTGCTGCCTCAATACCTGTGGGCAGCTTCATGTTAGATTCATAATCAGGAGACTTACTTCCTTTGGCCAGTGGAGGATGGTTAAAAGGCTGCAAGTGCTGATTCAGGGCAGATGAATCAGACTATGATTCTCCCAAATTCACCATTCTGAGGAACAATTTTCTTCCACAAACAACCTGGAACCCACTATCTGCATCCGTTAACTGCCTACAACGGGATCTGTAGATTAAGCCCAAGAAGGGAGTTTCTTCACCAGAAAGAAATTTTCTGAGAAAAAATAAATTTCTACCAACAAAATTTAATTCACTAAAATACAATTTTCCATTGCAGAAGCCCTTGTGGCAGAAGCAGTGATGCAATGTGTTGGAGGCACTGCAGTTGGGTGGTTCAGAAAAAGGTTGTTAATTTTTTTAGTCTATGTTTCAGGGTAGCCTAAGGGAGAAATCCTCAGACACCCTCCAGCTTCCTTCTCTCACCCAAACATTTTTTGTCCAAAACACAGGCAGAGCATTTGGTTTTGTGCCACATTGTTTGCATTCAGCCTTTGGAACACTGAAATGTACACAAAGGTATGGACATCACTGGTACTGTAAGAATCAGACTTACCAACTTGATCGTCTATTTCATTGACCATTGCTTGGGTAACATTGACCCTAGATGCACTGTAGCTCTGCAGCAGTCTTGTCTGCCCGGCAGATGTGGTTTCTTGATTAAACATGTTGTGTTGAATAGCCATGAGTACAAAGAACTACACAAAGGCAAATGATGAGATCTTTCGTGCTACAGCCAAGGAGAGACAGCCAAGTCTGCTGACGTTGAAATGGCGTACTATCGGCTTGCACCAGCTGAGCATCTGGACCTTGTGATTTCCAACCTTCTCCAGCTTGCACAGCTGTAAAATTACATTAGCTGAGTTAGAGGCATCTGTGTTATGAATTTCAGCTGACTGACAATAGGTAAGGATCTTTCCCACACTCACCGGAGAAGTTCATGGCGTGCAGCTGGAAACCACTGATGAGCCAAGACTAGTGGTTCTCTACTTTCACTGACACTAATACTAATCCAAAAAAATGGAAGACTTCCAAATTTGTCCAGAATAAACAAAGGGAGACACAAAACCCCATTATTTTCTATGGCTCTTTGTTCACAGAGTATTTTTAGTCCAGTTAATGATCTTTTTATGTATCCATAATGTTTAATTAAGTACATTAATCAAAATGAAGACCCCAAGGAAATTTTTGTAAGCATTTCTCCATCTAGCATGTCATCTCCTTGCAATGCCAATTTTACATGTCACTGTGGGAATCCAGGCATGGTTTTATTAACTTATTTTATTATCAGAATTCAATAATTAACAAAAAAATCATCACATTCCTCTCTCAATTCTGGAACCAAAGCTCTTCCCACCCATGGTCACTACAGCTCTTCCCATCCATGACCACCAGGGAAGCACGCAGGAGAAGCAGAGAGAGAAGCCACAATATCTGCTTAACAAAAAATCCTGCACTTTCAGGATGCATTTATGATGCAAGAAGTGCTTGTTAGGCCACTTGGTGCTTTCCACATTGTGTTTCAACCCCAAATCCACTTCATCTATTCTGTAGGCTCCTATCAGTTTCCTGAAGTGAAGATCTGTAGGATACAGAGGTGAACACATTTCATGATGCCCCTCAAATCTCAGAGCCCTGCTAAGCAAGAGAGAGGAAAATTTTCTGTCTGGGTCTGAAGCAGAGGGGATACAAGGAAACAGAGCAGAACATCTGGAGGAACATCAGAAAAAGCAGCTGGCCAGTGGGCTAAAGCATGCTTAATCTTCCACGGTAAATCTACACCTAAATGTTTAAAAAGAGGTGAAGAGCAGACACTATGTGATGTGACCACAACCACAGATCATGTCTGTGGTAAAGCTTGTAATGCCCCCCATCCCAAATTGGTGTTTCCACATCCACATAATCAATTTAACGTACTCCTACTTGCATATTCACTGGATCAGATGTGGCAAGTGCTACGCATCAGACACATAAGGAGTTTCCCCCATTGTCTGACTTCATCAAACCCTAGAAAGAAGGGCAAGAAACAGCCCTATCAGGCAGTAGAGTTGCCCATATGTTGTTATTGCTATTGCTGTTGCCAGGTTCAAGCTTGGAGAGGGACACTAGATAAAATGAAAGGACTATGTTCAAAGGGCTTAACTTCCTCTTAGACTATCTTACTACAATTCATGGGCTCTCCAGCAAACTGACTTGGGTCTTTAATATCCAAAAATAGGCCATGACATCATTTGAGTTTTAAAAGTCCAATTTTTTCCTTTTGGAGTCACTTGAAAATTCATTTTCAAAGCTCTAAATCATGAAGACCCATCTTATTCCTTGAGATTGTAGTGCTTCTGGAGCAGTGGCATATGAATTGTGGTAGGGCAGGGAGTGAGAGACTTTATGTAACATGATCTTGCTGACTCCACTGCAACCATGGAGCAATCCAGACTAAATCACTCCCTTCTTTTCTTTCTTTTTTTTATTTTTTCTTTTTTTCTTTTTTTTTTCTTTTTTCTTTTTTTTTCCTGGAAGCCAGAAAGCCAGGCAACAGTACCAGAGTTCATTTGTTTGAGAGAAAGCAGATTTACTCTCTCCTGAGCTTAACCTCCAGGCTGTTTGCAGTTCTGAAATTACAGCCTGGCAAAGGGCCAGCTCTAAATAATAGCTCATCACTTCAACTTGTTTCCAAAAAGAAAAAAAAAAAACAAACCAAAAGCAAAACAAGAAAGCTCCACCCATCCTCTCTGTAATTCCAGGCATTGAAATATTCAGGGCTAGCTTCTTCTCCAGACTTTCTAGCAGACATTAGAACAGAGCAGATACATGCAGAGGGGACACTGATACCTTTTGCTCTTCCATGTTTCCCAGTAACTTTACGTTGAATATAAGAAGGTGTAATGGGCTCTCTCTTCTTTTTGCCTCATGTAGAGTTCAGTAGGTGGATAATAAAAACACAGCATAAAGCCCAGCTCCAGGAAAATGCTCATTTTCAGCTCATTAAAAACTGGTTATCTCCAGAAGATGTCTGGAAGGGCAGAAGACCACTTGCCCTTCTACATATTGGAGTACTTCATCAGAAAGTTAAAACTTTCCTGAGCCCTTCATCTCCCTGGCTCTTGCAGAGCTCCAGACCGTCAGCTGGCATCAAGTGCTTATATAGCCCTGCCACCCAAGACCACCACGTACCGGGGAGTTCAGCTAACAGGGTGACAAGGCTATGGTTCAGTGACAGAGCGTTAAGTGACCCCATTGCATAGCTGAAACAACCTATCTCTGTGCTTCCTGAGTGTCGCATGCTTAACCTCGCAGCTTTACTGTTGAATTAGCATTGCCTTTTCATGAGCAATGTCGTGTACTGCACTGATGAACATGGCATGAAGGGCCTTGAGAGACAGGGCCGGCAGGAAAGACTAAGAAGTTGGACATCATGCTTTTTACCTTGATGTATTCTGCAAGCTGTAGACAGTGCAGAAATGCAGCTACCCCAGGGCTAGGAACTCCAGAGGAGAAAATTGCAAAAAACCCAATCCAGTTAAATCCTAAGATCTAGGATGGAAGAACAAAATATCACATAGTACAGTGAGCTTTATTTTCATTTCGGAGCAAGGTTACTAGTGAAGGTGGGTGATGAATGGGTCTGCTAAGGGTTTACTGGTGCAGCTCTCTGCATATGGTTCAAAGATGTAAATTGACTTTGCAAATCACAGGCCAGTTGCAAAAGAGGAGTAATGATGGCTCTGTTTAGCCTTGTTTCAATCTTCAAAAGTAGATACTTGCATGAAGTAGCAGCTGTTTTATCATGAAAGTTTGCTCCATATGAGAAAACACCAGTTTTTCTTGTGGAGGTGTCAAAGATGGAATGTGTAATGTCACAGAGTTTTCCTCCTGTTTTCTCACAAATTTTCTGTTTAAAAACCAGGCAATTCACTGAAATCAGGTGCTTCCTGTAACCAGTTTTGATTGCATAAAATTGGTGTACTCCTGAAAAGAAATCCAAAATAGCCTTACTTTTATCTAGTGAGATTGTTGTCTTTGACAAAGTTTGATCAACTGAAAAATGAAATAAAGATCAAAAAAAAAAGCTACTCAGTTTTGTGTAGAACAAAATCCTGCTTCAGCAATAAATGACCAATCTGAATAATTTTGTGTAATGTTTTAGTTCAACTCTTAGGCTCCTAAAATTTGTAGTTGAGGTCATCAGGGAGGTATCACATACCATGAAGGAACACAGTGCTTCCCCTGCAGATGTGTAATGAACCAAAGTGTCACCTGGAATAAGGAGGCTACGCAGATTTACAGCAGCTATAATTTTTTGCCTTTTTCTTTATGGATTTACAACACCATCCGTCTATGTTTTTCTTACTTGTCTTCGTGGGGTAATTTGGGTGTTTGGCCTTTGCAGAGGCCTCTTAGTAATTTGTGCTTTGAGGTGAACTGTGGTATTGTCTGGCAGCCAGGGAGTAGTTTGTAGGATGGAGGTTGTCATAGCTTGTGGAAGAGGAATGGCTCATGCAAGGACATGGGTAGGACAGGAAGGACCACAAAAACCTCGAGGAATTTCATTAGGTTTACCAGGCTCCACAAGATGAGATCTGATGGTAGGGGAACAAGGTAGCAGAAGGGATGTATGAAGAAGGAGGAATATATCTGGGAGCACAGCAAAGGTGAGTCAAGAGGATCTAGCAGTCTTGTGACAGTGAGACCACTGCTTGTTGGACCTGAGAGTTTGTATTAATGAATGCAAGAAGTGCTCTCAGAAAAAAGGAAAGGGAATATTAGAGGGATTTAGAAAGTCTGTGTAGAGATGGATATATGTGCTTGCATCTCTATATCTGGTTAGGACAGCAAGAGAAGGTCAAAAAGTGCAAGGTACATAGAGGTCAGTGTGGGCCAAATGGGAAAAAAAACATTCTTATTTTGTTCAGAAAAATAATTGCTGGTTGCTAAAGCTGCTGCCTACTTCCAAATCCACTCCAGCCTTCAGGGATGATGTCTCTCTCTCTTCTGCTTACTTTGTTGCAAATTATGATATCTCTTCTTGGTCTTCCAAGGTCCCATCAGGAGGCTCAGATGCTTCTTCTGGCAACTGTAGAAGTAGTAATGCTAGTCATTACCAGCCTCAGCCTTGTCCTCTGAGCAGTTCACCAGGCCCATTGTGCCTACAAGCACAAAAGTGCATCATCAGCTTTTGTTTCTCCTTTTGCAACACGACGGGATGAAGACAAGTCAATTGTTCAGTCACCCAACTGAAGACTCCTGCACCTGAGGAGGATGAACCTCACGCACCCCAGGCACCAGTACAGTACATGCTGGGGGCCACCCAGCTAGAAAACAGCTAGGCAGAAAAGGACCTGAGGGTCCTGGTGACACCAAGTTGACCATAGTCCTGCAATGTCCCTTTATGGCAAAGAAAGACAACTATGTCCTGGGCTGCGTTAGACAAAGTATTGCCAACAGGTCAAGGGAGGTGATCCTTCCTGGAGTACTGTGTCCATTTCTGGGACCCTCAGTACAAGAGAGACATGGGCATACTGGAGAGAGTCCAGTGAAAGGCCTGTTGTAGTTTAAGCCCAGCCAGCAACTAAGTACCACGCAGCTGCTTGTTCACTCATCCTCCCTCCCTTCAGTGGGATGGAGAGGAGAATTGGAAAAA